>NC_081414.1:887550785-887790785 GCF_030272615.1 Cryptomeria japonica | reverse complement strand
TTAAAAAATAAATTTTGTACATAGGTTGCATCACTTGTACTCTTACATGGTAGGAAATGTGCCATCTTGCTGAACCTATCTACAACAACAAAGATGCTATCAAAGCCTTTTTGAGTCCTAGGCAATCCCATTACAAAATCCATACTACAATTTTCCCAAGGCCTTGTAGGTATGGGTAATGGTTGATACAAACCTGCATTGGTGGAAGTACCTTTGGCCTTTTGACAAATGGTGCATCTTTCAACAAATTTTCTCACATCACTTTTCATCTTGGGCCAAAAATAATGTCTTCTTACCTGCTCAAGGGTTTTATCCAACCCAAAATGTCCACTCATGCTTCCACAATGCTTTTCTTTCACAATATTCTCTCTCATTGAGTACCTAGGAATGTATAGTTGATGTCCTTTGAATAATAAACCATCTGTCACCTTGTTTGAAACTCCTTTTTTATGTTTGATTATAAAGGTATATTCTTGGATAGATTCTACCCATTTCATATGCTTGTGACTCAACTTCTCCTGGCTATTCAAGAAGCTAAGTGCCTAATTGTCAGTAGAAACAATAAATTCTTTTGGAAGAAGATAATGCCTCCACTTTTTCAAGGCTTGAACTAAAGCATACATTTCCAAATCATATGAGGAATAATTCCTCTTTTCCTCATTGAGTTTCTCACTAAAAAATGCAATGGGCCTACCCTCTTGGCTCAAAACAGCCCCTATAGCAAGATTAGATGCATCACACTCAATTGTAAAAACCTTTTGGAAATCTGGAAAATAAATTACATGTTGCCTTACTACCTTTTGTTTGAGACTTTGAAAATCCTCCTCAACCTCCTTGGTCCATACAAATTTGCACTTCTGCCCCCCTTTGATTGTTTCTAGGATAGGTGCACAAACTTGGCTAAAACCTCTTATAAACTTCCTATAAAAGGAAGCCAATCCATGGAAGCTTCTAATTTTAGTCATTGACCTTGGAGGAGGCCAATTCAAGATGCTCTCCACCTTCTCAGGATCCATCTTGATGCTTCCACCTAAAACTATGAAACCAAGGTACACCAATTCTTCCTGCATAAAAAGACACTTGTCCACATTGATTAGGATCTTTTCTTCCTGCAATCTCTTATAGACCAAATTCAAATATTGCATATGTTCATCTCTATTCTTACTAAAAATAAGAATATCATCCAAGTAAACAATAACAAATTTACCAAAGAAAGGTTTTAGAACTTCATTCATGAGTCTCATGAATGTACTAGGTGCATTGGACAAGCCAAATGACATCACTCTCCACTCATAAAGGCCTTCATTAGTCTTAAAGGCTATCTTCCATTCATCTCCTACCCTTATTATGATTTGATGGTACCCACTCTTCAAATCCACCTTTGAATACCACCTTGCACCCCTTAGATGATCCAACAAGTCCTCAATCCTAGACATAGAGAACCTATACCTAATAGTGATCTTGTTAATGGCCCTTGAGTCTGTACATAACCTCCATGTACCTTCTTTCTTAGGTGCTAGCATGGCTGGAACAACACATGGACTCATACTTTTAGAAATCAAACCCTTATCTAAGAGTTCCTAGATTTGTCTTGCCATTTCCTCATTTTGTTGGGGTGTTAACTTATAGGTAGCCTTATTTGGGTGTGTAGCCCCTGGGATTAGATCAATATTATGGCCAATCTCTCTGATTGGAGGTAGGGTATCAGACAACTCTTTGGTTACAATGTCCTTATAGGTCTCAAGCAAATCTGCCACCTCTTTTGGTCTTACCCTCCTAGATTCTTCCTTCTTTTTGTGCACCTTCTTTTCTTCCTATTTTAGCAACACAACCAAAGCATAACAAGGAGTATCCTCCTCTTTCAAGCATTCTAAAAACTCTTTCTCACCTACAAACATGGTTTTAGAGTCTCTTGCTTCTTCACCATTATCAGGTAGGGGTAGTAAAGCTACCTTCTCAGCTTTATACTAGATGGTGTATGTGTTCTTCTCACCATCATGCCTTGACTTCATGTCATATTGCCATAGCCTTCCAAGTAGAAAATGGCATGCATCCATGGGTACAATGTCACGAAGTACCTTGTCCTTGTACTTGCCAATAGAAAACTCTGCCCATGCTTGTTCTTCAATGATGGTTTGCTGCCCCTTTATAAGCCATGATACCTTGTAGGGTCTTGGATGCTTAATCCTCTTCAATTTCAGTTTCTCTACTTCCTCAATGGATAGAAAATTATTAGTAGAACCTGAATCAATCACCACACTACATACTTTTTCACCACTTCTACAAGTAGTTCTAAAAAGTGCCTTCCTTTGGGGTGGCTCTGGTGGACTAGGTGCTTTGATCAATGTCCTTCTCATCATCATGATCTCTCCTTGTTCAACCTGCACAAAAGATCCATGAGAGTGAACACTATGTGTGTCCTCATCTCTCACCAAATTTTCTCTCCTTTCACCTTGTTTTTTTGCCTTCTCTGGACATTTGGATGCAACATGCCCAATTTGATGACACCTATAGCATTTTATGCCTTCTAGGCCTCTTCCACCACCTCTTCCTCTAAATTTTCCTCTCTTTCCTCTAAAATATCCTCTAAAACTTCTTTCCCCTTGTTCACTTCCTTGAATTGATTCACGAAGGTCTTTGGAACCTTGTCCTCTTCCTTGAGACATATTTCTGCCCCTATTTCCAAAGTCTTTTTGTCCTCTCCCTCTACCATTCTGATCACTCTTCCTCTTGAGTTTCTCCTCAACCTTCAAAGCAAGTAGAAAGCATTTTTGGACTATGGGAGGGCTTCTTAGACTGAGTTCATCTTGAATTGTAATTCTAAAACCTTGCAAATATCTTGCAAGCTTCACACATTCAGGCTCCACCACATTGGACTTCATCACCAATTTATGGAACTCTTTAGTATAATCTAAGACACTCATCTCCTTTTGCCTCAAACTCATTATCCTCTTATGAAGTTGGACTTCATAATAATCAGGAACATATGCATCCCTGATCAATGCAACCATCTTCTTCCAAGTGGTCACTGGATTCTTCTTCTCCTTCACCCTATCATCTTGAGTGAAATTTCACCATGTGAGGGCTGATCCCTTCAACTTGGACTTTAGCAATCTTAACTCTTTGAATTTCAGGTATGTCTTCACATTCAAATAAGCTTGTGAGGGCATCAATCCAATCCATAGCAGCATTTGGATTCAAGTTTCCATCATAGGAAGGTAGGTCCAACCTAACATCCATGGTCCTTCTCTCCATGGCCTTCAGGGTCTTCACAAGTAGTCTCTGATTAGAAGGCACTTCTTCTTCCTCATCCTGATCGAGGGATTCCTCATCAATCCCCTCTTCAACAACATCAGAGTTTCCACCACTTTTCTTACGAAGTTCCCCATTAAGTCTATCAACCTCCTTCTGCAAGGAATCAATCTTGTGAACCAAGTTTTGATCCTTCAAAAACTTCACTATCTATGCATTAGTCATCCTTGAGGAAAATGAACCCTCTTCTTCTTCCCATGACATGGCTAAAATGAAACAATCCTTCTCCTAAGGATCACACTTGCTCTGATACCAATTGATGTAGACGTATGGTTCAAACAACTTGAAAATGTTCCAAGTTACTCACTTGCTCAACCAAGCAACAAACCCTCATTTTTAAGGATTCACTCCAACCAATCCTCACACCTTTAAGAGCATAAAATCAACATCTCATCTCACCTATTTTCATCCCCATAACCCCACAATGGGACATTGTGCAAAGTTATCAATATTTGGTTTCAAACCCCACAGGCAAAAATGCTCAAAATGGCTCAAATTGCTCACAACCCCTCCAAATGGTTTGATAGGCCTACCAAGGCTCAAAATAGGCTCAATAGGTTCCTATTAATTCAAATGATTCTCAACAACCCTCTGATTTGGTTGTTCAAGTCCCAAAAGTCACAAAGTGCAAATTGGCTCCTTAGACCTATTAGCCTTCAAAACTCACTTTTTGGCTTCCCACCCAAAAAATATAGAGGATAGGCCAAGATTATTTGATTTTATTGAACAAAAACCTAGGACAACACTTTCTACCAAAGGACAAGTTCTGGAACCTCTTGCAAGTACCATTACTAATGAATCCTCATCTATGGCTAGAAGGGCTAATTTAAGCACTTAACAAAAGAACTACCCTCAAAACCTACAATTTATCAAGGGAAAAAATTGGAACACCTTGGGGTACCCAAATAATCACCAAATAGCAAGTTATAGCTTCTGGTTTGCATTAAAACTAAAGTTATGGGGATTGTTCATGAATTCTATTCAATTCCCAAACCAGTCACATAGAGATGCCTGGCCAAATTTAATAAAATCTCATCCAAACTGCATCCTTTTGATCTAAAAACTTTTTGATATTAAAATAAACTCCAAAATCCTCCATTTCACCAAGTTTTAGAATTTTCCCATGGTGGATTTGGAAGAAATGGGAAATTGAAGTTGAAGCCCTAGGAAAGGGTACTTTTCCAGGCTGTTTGGAACTATTACAACTTTTCTCCCTCAATACTCCACCTCCAAACCTATGGTTGGATTCAAAAGAAAGTTATTTCACCCCTATAACTCCCCATGAAATAATTTTTCAGTTTGGAGGTTGTGGAATTCCGTACCAACCAAAAGAACAACAAATTATCTGGAAAATACAGTTTTTTTATTGATTTCAAATATCAAGTTTTACAAATTTTGACCACAACAACCCTCACATGAGTTTGTTGAGGAATTTTATAGTTTTCCCAACATGTGAAAACCTATTTTATATGGTTATGAATATTGGGAAACCAATTACAACAACTTTTTGAAAAGTTGCTTTACAAATTGACAACTTTGTCAATTTTTGACAATTTTTGCATTTTGCCATTCAAACTAATTTTATCATCAACCTAGGGACCTAAACACATTGAAATGGATCTAAATAGATTAAAACAACCTTGAATCCCTAATTCTACTCATCCTAAGTCCCTTTGACCATAGTTGACCATAGGGTTTATAATGCACCCTAGGCCACTAGGCCTTACAAAATGGACAACTAGGACCTTATTACAAAACAAAACATAAACAAAGGATTCTTTGATCCTTTCCAACACCATGCTATCAGAAACATGAAGTTTTCAATCAATAAATTATGAAATTGAGGCTTGTGCCCCTGTACCACATATACATATATGTATATATATACATGTACATGTACATGTACATATATACATGTACATATATACATGTAAATATACATGTATATATGTACATGTAAATATACATGTATATATACATGTACATGTATATGTACATGTACATGTATATGTACATGTACATGTACATGTATATATATATATGTACATGTATATATATGTATACACACACATATATATACATGTACATATATATATATATATACATGTAAATATACATATACATATACATAGATATACATATATATGTATATACATATATATATATATATATACATATATTTATATATGTATATACATATATATGTATATATGTATACATATACATATATGTGTGTGCGTATGTATATGTATATATGTATATATATGTAGACATATGGTATGTATATATATGGTATATATATATACCTATATATACATACATATACATATATATACATATATACATATATATATATATACACATATATACATATATATGTATATGTATGTATATATGTATAGATATATGTATATGTATATGTATGTGTATATATGTGTATGTATATATGTGTGTATATATATACACACACACAGATATATACATATACATATATATACATATACATATATATATACATATACATATATATACACATATATATATACACACATATACATATATATATGTATATATGTATAGATATATGTATATGTATATGTATATGTGTATATATATGTATGTATATATGTATGTATATATATACACACACACAGATATATACATATACATATATATATATATACACACACACATATATATACATATACATATATATATATATACACATACATATATATATATATATATATATATATATATATTAAACATCTGTCGAAATAGAGTTATGAAATCGTAGACCTCAAAATGCATCTTGGCCACATAGTGACGTTGTCTATGCGGGAAGTCATAGGGAAAACTGCTCACAATAGTGGGAAGGTTTCCCCCCCCCACATGGTTGTGGGGAGGCTCGCCACCATAATGGGTAGAGCCGCCCACAGTTGTGGGAGGCTCCTTGCCGTGAGCCCTCCCATGGCTGTGGGAAAATCTCCCTTGGCCTGCGGTCGTGGGTCAAGCCTATGACTGCGAAAAACATCATAACAAATATAATAAATTTCACAGTGCAGGTTTAAAACAAAAATTAATATTTTCATTAATAATTATATGCATACATACATATGTTGGCAATTGACACTCATCCAGGTTATAGGTGTTGTCATTGATGGCAACACACTTCATGGGAGATCCAACATTCACTTCACTGACATTTAGGAAATCGACAAGAATTAATCAACAAACTTGGAACCAGTATTCTAAGGCCGACATAGGAGATTTATTTGGCAAGCATGGCAGAGACAACAATCATCTTGTTTCAGTTTATATTTTGTTTGGGCCGACATGTGTCTTATCATTTGAAATATGGTTGTAAGCTGACATAAGGAATTTGTGTTTATTCATGTAATTGGGTATATAAGTCAGTCTGGGTTAGGTCATTTTGTGGATATGAAAGATAAGAGATTTGATAGGTTATGCGATGGTATGCGAGCGAGATCTTGATCGATAGAATTTAAATGTAAAGATCTATAATTGGTCTTGATTATTTGTCTAGAGGTTTGGGAAGCAATCTAATCTACCGGCAAGGGAGGTTATTATTGATATTGAGTTGTCATTGATGTCAACCAGTATGAAGAAGATTGAATCGACATAAAGAAGACATGAATTGTGGAAAAGAAGTATGTTATGAGTTGTGAGATGATATCACTGATTTGAAGTGAGATTCTGGAGTGTGTTGGCAAGCTTGAGTGATAATCGGTATAAAGGAATGGCTATTTTGTTTTGATGAAGAGGTGAAATGTTATATGAATCACAACAACACTAGAAGGTATGAGGACATACCAGAAGTCAAGATGAATTGTTAGGAGGATGTGTTTCTGGTAAGAGTAATTGTTCATTGTGTTGGACATACTGGTAAGGGTTTGTGCTAGTAAAAGGACTTACCGGATGTTATAGTTTGAACTGACCCTATGTTGGTGAGTTGAATGTATGTTGATGTGTGCCCAGGGGAGTTGAGGTGTAAAACATGTAGAGGTTGGTGAAATATTCATCGACATGGTTGTCTATGTAGTAGGTGGTCATTAAATGATAAAACCACAAATCACCGGTTGATGACAGTTTGTTGCGGCTCGAGGAAGATTGGATGATAGAGAATGATCAGATAGTTGAGGGATTGTGATCCAAGCATGAAATACGATTTCAGATTGACCTCGATAAAGAAACTGTTGGATCATAAATATGTTGATAGCTTTAAAGGCCAAAAAATAGGGTTAGGTTTTCTATTTTTGGAAAACATGCTTTGGACAGATGAAAAATGTGTGATGATTTATCTCCTCGAACTAGGTGACCAATCCAAGGAAGATCGAATCAGATTGGATACAAATTTGATTAGAGAATGGAAACCCTAACTATCCTAAGCTTGAATTAGTTTTTGGTGGGAAGCCTCAAGTTTAAAAGATGTCGACCTAAGATTGATATTAGATGATGGTGGAGAGTGAAAGTGTGTGAGAAAATGCTATTTGAGTGAAAAATAAGAAAAATATGAAGTGTCTATGTACCGGTGAGAAGGAACAAGAGAAGCAGTGTAAAGGACAAACCAACAGTGTAAGTGAAGAACACAAGTGTCAAAACCCAACAAAGAGTGGTCAAGTGTGAATTGAATCCAATAGTCAGAAGGAGAGAAGTTTTAGTAGAGTAAGAATATGCATAAAGACATTGTTGCAGGGTGTGTGGAGTTTTTCACAGATCGGTATGATTGAAACTGGTAGTGCAGAGTATTGAAAGGTTGCAAAAATTCATTTGCAACATAGAATTTATGTGTGCATTTGAATCTTCATATTGTCTTCACTAAGTAGGTTCTTAGTGCAGGGGTTGTAGCTCCTTTAGGTTGTAGCCTATAAATTGATCAGGGGTTGGGGTTGGTGCTCCTTGGGTTGGTGCCCTAAAATTACAATCAGATCATTTTCATTGTGAGACTAGATTAGAGTAGAATATCTCCAACAACTATTCTCACCGAGGTTTTTCCCACATTGGGTTTTTCTCATATATCTGGTGTTATGTGATGCATTCTTGTGTGTGTTATATTTATTTTATAGCAAATCATTTCACACACTTAGTTTGCATTTTTTGGTTTACCGGCCAGCTCTTTGTTTGTTTTATATTGTGCTGGTATATCCCTGATTAAGAAAGAAGTGTTTAAATCACTGATTCACCCCCCTTTCAGTGATTCATTGTGTCCAACAATTGGTATCAGAGCCTAGGTGCCCTATTTTCTCAAAGGAGTCTCTAGATTGAGTAGATCCTATCAAGTGTGCACAATGACAAGAAATGAATCTACCTCCTCAAAAGCTCCTATGTTTGATGGTGTCAACTATGCCTTCTGGAGTAGATGAATGGAAGCCTATTTGTCCTCTCTAGGTTTTGATGTGTGGATGTCAGTTAAGAATGTGTATACAATCCCAAATAATCCCCCTATTGATCCAGATGCTAAGAAAGAATATGAGAACAATGCTAAAGTTAAAAATGTCATTCTTACTAGGTTATTTGATAATGAGTTCATTAAGGTTATGCACTGCTCATCTACCAAAGAAACTTGGGATAAGTTGCAAAAAATATTTAAAGGTGATGATAAAGTCGAGGAAGCCAAGTTATAGACTTTGAGAGCACAACTTGAGGTTTTGGAGATGAGAGATGAAGAGAGGATTGCTGACTATCTCCAAAGAATTAATGAAACAACAAACACCATTAGAGAGCTTGGAGAAGAAATAAAAGATGAGGTGGTAGTGAAGAAAGTACTTAGATCTCTCACATCTAAGTATGATACAAAGGTTTCAAAAATATAAGAAGCAAAATATCTAAAATAAATTTATAATGGATGAGCTATATGGATCTCAAATTGCTTATGAAATGAGGACTGCTTGTACTGAGGCTGTGAAGAAAGAAGCCACATTCAAACCATCAAGGAAAGGAAAAGAAGATTTTGCTCAAGATGGAACTGGTGAAGATTCTAATGATATCATGGCAAACTTTGTTAGAAGAATCAGGAGGGGTTCTGACAAATACAAAGGCAAGCTGCCCTTGAAATATTTCAACTGTGGAAATATTGGATATTTTGCTGCTAAATGTCCCTATGGTGATATGGATGAAGATGATCAATCAAATGGTAGAAAATCAATTGGTAAAGACAAGAAGAAGAATGTCTACTGACATGGTAGAAGAGGCAACCAGAAGCATAGTAGCCTTTACACACATGAAAAAGATACCAAAAAAGAGGAGAGTGCCTCAGATGACTGTTGCAGTGAAGATGAAGTCAAAGCAAAAAATTTAATGGACCAAGAGGTCCTGGTACTAGAAGAAGGAGAAGTAGATCTTGAAGCAGAGCTCATCAGTGCCTTGGAAGAGCTGAAGAAAACAAGAAGAGATTTGAAGAAGGTGAAAAAGGATGCGACTAAAGAACAAGAGATATTGGAGAAATCTCTTGAAGAATCAAAGAAAACAATTGCAGATCTAAAACTCCAATTGGAAGAGGCCAAAAGGATCTACGAAGTTACTAGTACTGGCTTGAGTGAAAAGGAGAAGAAGCATTAGAACTTGGAAGAAGAAATTGTTAAGCTTTGAAAGGAATTACAGAAGACAAAGAATGAATTGACGATGAGAAGCAAGTATGAAAGCAGCACAAAGGCCCTAGATAAAATGTTGAGCAAGCAAAAGTCTTCAAAGGATGCCAGTGGAATTGGATTTGAAAAGGGGTAGAGTTCCGGAAGCAAGTTGAATGAGGCCAACATACTGGATACATACTGGAAGGAAGCAGTTCATACTACTGTCTACACATTATATCGGGTACAGTTAAGAGTGAACTGTATAATGACTCCTTAAGAGCTATGGTATGACCAAAAACCATCACTCAAGCATTTTAGAGTGTTTGGAAGTAAGTGTTTCATCAAAAGAGATGCTGATGGATTAGGAAGTTTTGATTCCTAGAGTGATGAAGGAATCTTCTTGGGTTACTCAACCAATAGTAAAGCCTACAAATGCTACAACAAGAGATTAAGAAAAAATGGTTGATAGTATAAATGTGAGAATAGATGAAGACCTACATAAGAGAAAATCTACACCAACACCCTACATTGATGATTTGGATGTTGAGTATGAAGAACAATCTAACAATGGACCAGTAGAAGAAGCACCAAGAAAGAAACCCAATAGGTATGTGTAGAAGAACCATTCAAAAGAAAAAATCATAGAAGATAAAAATGAAGGTGTGCAGACCAGAAGGAGACTAGCCCAGAATGATGAGCAGGTAAATTTCTACCTCATGATAGAACTTGAGCCCAAATTTTTTGATAAAGCTAAAAAAAGTGAGAAGTGGGTAGATGTCATGGATGAAGAGCTGAAACAAATCGAGAAAATTCAAACTTGGGAACTTGTTCCTAGACCGGCAGACAAGAATGTCATAGGTACCAAGTGGGTTTACTGGAATAAAATGAATGAAGAAGGCAAGATAATCTAGCATAAAGAAAGGTTAGTTTGCAAAGGGTATGCTCAAGTGGAAGGTATTGAATTTGAAGAAACCTTTGCACCGGTTGTTAGGTTAGAGGCAATAACAATGTTTTTAGATTTCTCTACCTATAAATGATACAAGGTTTACCAAATGGATGTCAAATCTGCATTTTTGAATGGTAATCTTGAAGAAGAGGTGCATATGGAACAACTATAAGTATATCTATTACATGATGATGACAGTTTTGTATGTCGGTTGAAGAAAGCCTTGTATGGTTTGAAGCAGGCACCTAGAGCATGGTATTCCCAGTTAAACAAATACTTGAAAGAGCAAGGATTCTGAAAAGGGAATGTTGACATCAACTTGTATATTGAGGTAAATGGAGATCATATGATTATAGTTGTTGTATATGTGGATGACATTATCTTTGGTGGAGACAAGGACATCACGTGCAAAGAATTTGTAGATCAGATGAAGACAAAATTTGAGATGCCCATGTTGCGTGAGTTATCCTATTTTCTTGGTTTGCAGATCTCACATTAGGAGAAAGGAATTTTCAATTCACAAACCAAGTATGTTAAAGACATGTTGAAAAAGTTTCAAATGGAGGATAGAAAACCAGTAAGTACTCCCATGCACTAATACATTTGGGGTTAAGTTCTGACGAAGATTTCTGACGGACAAGGAGCATTGTATGAAAATTTGATTTTTTTTTTTTAAATGCCCATGTTCATCGGAATTCTGACGACCTATGCCTGTGTTCGTCAGAATTTCGACGACCTCGGGCATTTTATTAAAAAAAAAAACACAACACATTTTCATTTTGAAAGCACAAGCGGCGACCATCTTGCCTCCCTGCCCCTCCTGCCAGAGCGATCTCTGCACAAGCAAGGTAAGGTTTTTTTCGAATTAATCTATTTTGTGCATTCCTGCAATCTTGGTAATGTATTTTATCATAGGTTGAAAATGGTAGGCTGGGGATTCTTTCAAAATTGTAACCCCTCCAATTTCTTTCTATATTTTGATTGGCCTACAAAGGTGGAGTTCAAATTGTTTGAGACCATGCCATTATTTACTTCTCCTCACCACAAATCGGCTGGGTAAAACTTTTGGTATTCATTTGTTTGTTTTGTTTGTTTTCATTTCACAATTCCTACAAATCATGGTATATATATATATATATATATAGTATCAAACTTTTATTGCTTAATTTCTCAATGTTGTCTCTGCTCTAAATTAAACCCAACCAAATATGCCATTATTTTTGATTTGCATTAACCTTGATTATTTTTGTTTAGCACCGATCTAGCGAAGTCCATGGGTAGGGATCGATTTGGTTTGTTTGAAGGCTTAATCGGTACCCATGAGGGTAAATTCAGACCCTCCATATCTCCCTTTTTGAAACCCTATGTCCTGAATCTTGTTGGACAAGAACCGACCTATATTCCAATGCTCTCTCGATTATGTTTTGATGGATGTCCATACCTTGTTTGAAAGCTCCTATTTTGGCACATGCAGGGAGGATGCTCGCAAATGATGCATTGAGATAAACATGACTATATTTCATTGAGATAAACATGACTGTATTTCCCTTTGTATTGATCTAGTGCTACTCATTAATGTATCTATGGATTTCCCTTATTTAGTATGTTGTGACAGTCATTTGCAGATTTGGGACTATCATCTTTCATAATTTCATGTCTTTAAGATGTGGGTACATTGCTTGACAAGAAAAGCTCAAGCATTTGTGAAGTTCAAAGAGTTTAAACCCCTTGTTGAATGGTCATCTAGTTGTTCTCTAAATGCAAAATGCTCAAGTAAATGAGAAATTCACTCAAAATGGTTTATCCACAACTAAAAAAAAACAACTAACCACTACATATATGCATCAACAAAATAGTGTTGTATAGAGACCTAATCATGCCTTCATGGATATGTCGATCAAGTT
Organism: Cryptomeria japonica; assembly: GCF_030272615.1. NCBI lineage: Eukaryota > Viridiplantae > Streptophyta > Pinopsida > Cupressales > Cupressaceae > Cryptomeria > Cryptomeria japonica. Next base: position 887,778,033 of record NC_081414.1, on the reverse strand, counting down.
CCTACATTTTGGACAAAAGCAATTCACACAATAATATATTTGTTGAACACACCCACCACAAAGATTTGGTTATGCAATAATATATTTGTTGTTAAATTTATCGTGGAGGATTTGGTTATGCTTTTTACAATCAAGGTTTGACCAAACTAATTCGTAAATATACAAATGAAGAGTGTGGTTGGTTGGTGACTAATTACTCTTTTTAACACCATTTACAAGATCATATCTAAATCAAGTGTCTCAAGAATTAAGCTACTACTAAGAAGATAGTTTGCCTAAAGAAAATGGGTTTCTTGGGTGGCTATTTATTTTAGATAACTTAGTTCCTTCATGAGAATCAATCAATTTGGAACATGTATAACTCATATTTGTGACATGTCACTAATGCAATTCCTTAGTACTTGTTTGAGTACTATCTCCTCTATTGTTTTCTATCCACTTTTGTGTCCTTCTTAGAACAAATAATAGATTAATGAGAAGGTGGAAAAGGTGGATTCACCTAAGAGGGAGTGGATTTTCCCAATAATATGTTAGATTCTGCCAAGGATGGATGGACTATACACTTGAAAGGTAGATGATTAAGGATGATGACAAGGTGAATTTTCCTTAGAATGATAGGGTTTATTTTCCTAAGAACAAGTAGATTCATGTAAACTAGAGGATACAAATTTGGACAAAATAATGGAAGGAGACTAAAACTAGATAGATTCACCTAAATGGGAGTGTAGTCATCTAAGAATAGGAAAAATTCACCATTTGCGTAAGAAAGATGGATAAGATAAATGATTTATGTGAAATAGATTCACCTAAGAGAAAGTAGATTCACATAAGGATAGGTGGATTTTCCTAAAGATGAAGGGATAAGACTTAACAAAAAGAGGACTTAGGATGATGACAAGGAGGATTCATTTAAGGATATGGCATATTCACCTAAGGGATAGTGTATTCTCCCAAGAATATGGAAAAATTATTGATTGGTGGAATGACATACTAGATCAAGGAATGATACAAGGGTAGATTCACCTAAATATAGGGTAAATTCAGCTAAAAGGGTACCCATGAGATTGTGGTACTGAGTACCTATCTATGGATGCTGTATTTGGATACAAGTATGATGAAACCATGCTTGTGTATGATGAAACAAAGTCCAGATCTCTATTATAGGTCCAACATAATCTCTATTATTTGAGACACCATTTTATTAGCATATCCAATTAGGGTAATTTATGGGTTTAATTATGGATCATGTTGTCTATTTCCATGGACTATTGAACTTATTTGGATGTATTGTGATTATTTTAATTTTAAAGTTATAAATAAATTATGTTTGTACCTTAGAAAGGGTAACTCCAATTGATGTTTGGGCAGTTTATTTGAAAACTTATGGTGATTATTGCCCTATGTTATGTAATGGAGTTATTTTTACACTAAGTAATTAACTAGAAAAATGAATTTGTATTGTTGTACAAGTATGATGAAACCATGCTTGTGTGTTTACTTGTTTGTGCATCCTATTGAGAACCAACCTCGTTGTTGAGGAACTCAATAAATGTGGTGTTAAGTAGAAGAATGGAAAACTCAAGAAGCTATGGTGACATATTGTGGCATTAGTAGGGATTATCTCTATCGACCACACCTTTCAAAGATAGTATCCCCTAGTTCTCCTCATAGAATGGACCATTGGATGGCTCATAGTGGTATCCTATCCTACATTAATCTTGATGGCATTGTCGATAGTTGGTATGTGGTTCTTGGTACGGGTTTCCTCTTACCCTATTATCTTATTTATATCTTTGTTCCAACATGTGGAGATTGATTTTTGTCATGCTATGATGATTTTCATGTTTGCATGTGTTTTGACATTATGCAAATAGATATGATGTCACACCATACTTATGTTTTGATATAGTGTAGGTGATGGTTACATGTTGTTGATGGTAGCAATTTGGGTTCAAAGACACAATTCCACACACAGACAAATATTTGAAGATGCATTTTATATTATTCCTTCTTAGTGGTGATTAGTGTTGGAAGATTTGCACACATGTAGAGAGGAACTCATGTTAGATACAATAGGTTGTGTTTGATAACATATGAATGTGCCTCATGATGTATACGTATAGCTTTGGTGTGTGACATGCATGCACATTTTTCCATAAGACACATTGCTATGTGGCATGTGCCCTATGCATGTCTTCTTTGTGAGGCATGTTGCTATGTGCAATGTGGCCCTAGGTGTGTCTTCTCTATGAGATGTATTGCCATGATATGTTAGGATTTGTAGTGTGCAGGCCACAAATGCATGCATGAGGGACTATTATTATAGTCATGTTTTTTGGGCATGTAGCCTAGGCATGTCTTCTCCATTAGGTACATGGCCATGCCATGTGGGAGTTTTTGTGTTCATGCCACAAATGCACACATGAGGGACTATTATTGGAGTCATGATGAATCTTCACTCTATTTAGCCACAATTTCTAGTTGTATAGTTATGTAATGTGCACTTTTAAGGATTGTGAAGTTTCCTTCAATTATTGATGATCTCTCATCTTTGTTGCATGGGCCAACAATTTTATTTTATCTTGTTTGAATTAGTTTATTCACTATTGTGAGTTTTCTCTATTGTGTAGTTATTGTGGCTATGTTTGATTTGCTATTGGAATTGAACACATTTATTTGACTTATTATTGGTACTATTTTTTCTTTCTTTCAATATTTATGATCTTTGGTAGTTTAGTGAAACTCTTGCTATTTTTAAATGTTGCCTTCTTTGTTGTGATGTGATTCCTCACCAAGATCGATGTAGATAACCTTGGATGAGTGTATATAAGGAATCAAACATTGGGAAAATTTGAGGATAGGGGTAAGTGTTTGTTGTATGGGTAGCTACGATCCACTTGTACATTCTTAGTGATTATTGACGGCTATGTCTTGGAGGCTAATCCCATTAAAAAAACAAGGGGGAAGTCATACATAATCATATGGATCCTCCCTAGTTGTGTGTGGATTCAAGACCATCATTTCATATGGTTCTTGGTTACTTTGTGAGACCATGGCATCCTCTTAGACCAATATGTGAGCCTTGTATTGTTATCCCTGCAATGTGGATGAATAAGTGTATGTTAAAATAAATGCTTTGCTTAGAATACTCAAAAATGTCTCTCAGAAAGTCTACAACAGGCAAACTTTTAGTAAGAATTTGCAAACACAATGCTCAGAAATTCACACAATCAGCTACATTAAATACATTCTCTATTAAGTTCAATGTTTTAAGATGAAAAAGAAGAGTTAAATGGTTTTGGTTCAATTTGCAATTTTTGTGAAGCTTTTTCACTGAAGTTTCCATAGCCTGATTTTTTTGCCTGTGAAGAAAGACCATGTCAGATAATATCAGTGAAGAACGAAATAAGGAGACAATTGCTAGATTATGGTCTAACTTGAAAAGAAAAGGTGATGGGAAATGTTATTGTCCCTGCAAAATTTGTAAGGGCTTAAAGACTAGAAGACTTCTAATCAAAACAACCAAGAAAAGTTGTAGGCAGCATGGTCACATTGAAGGGGGACATGATTATCATCCACTGGTAAGTTGTTCATTATATCGTTTTAACAATTTATATACATATGAAATCACTTGATAATGAGATCATGATCACGATTTATTTATGTATATCAATTTTATATAGGTGGAGCACCTTGGAGCACATGGTATGGATCAACAAAACCCTAAGAATATGGTTTTTGAAGTGGAGGAACATGGAGGTGTGAATATCAAAGCTGAAGATAATGATCCCATGCAAGATGACGATCATGCACCAGAAAACACAATTGAAGATGATGGTACAAATACATTGATCCATGACACATTTAGTACTGGCACAATTGATCATGATGATTAGGATGACCTTGATGTTCATGATTTACCTCTTCTTGAGAAGGCATATGAGCCCCTTTACAAAGGCTCCCAAACAACTCTTCTCTTTGTTGTATTGTTGTTGGTGAACTTGAAGGTTATGAATGGTTTATCCAACATAACAATCTCACGTATGTTAAGGTGTGTCATACATGTCATTATAGTTAATAAATGGTGAATCATGTACCATTAATATTCTTTATACTAACACCTCAAACTTTTTTTTTTGCTATAGATTGATAGGTGATTTTTTCTTACCACCATCAAATATTCTACCTCGCTCATATCAAGAATTATTTGCCATTATGAAAGATATTGGAATGGAGTATCAAACAATAGATGCTTGTCCCAATGATCATATTATATATCATAAACAACATGAATTTGGAATAGAATGCCTTGAATGTCATATCAGTAGATATTGAACAGATCAAATAACAAAAAAGGTGCCTTGCAAGGTTCTTCATTATATTCCCATTATTCCATGTATGCAACGATTATTCAGGTGCACTAGCTTGGCACAATTTATGGATTGCCATGCACGCAATAGAAGTCGAGATGACATTATTCAAATGCCTGTGGATGGTTCAACATTTATGGACATAGAGGAAAAGTGGCCACACTTTAAAGAAGAACCTCGTAATCTCAGGCTTTCATTGGTAGCGGATGGTGTCAATCCATTTGGAGAGTTGAGATCTGTTTACTCGGTGTGGCCTATTTTTGTTATCAGCAATAATATTCCTCCATGGATGTCAATAAAGAGGGAGCACATAATGTTGGCAATGATTGTTCTAGGTATTTTATCATTTAATAGTCATCTACATTTAATTATAAATATTTTAGTAAAATGGTCATAATAATTATGTAATGTTTTTGTTCATTCCACTAGGCAAGTACCAAGTTAAAGATGTGAATGTATATATTAAGCCTCTTATCGACGAGTTGCTCGAGTTATGGAATGGTGTGACCATGTATGACATCTCTAGACCAATAGGACAAAGACAATTTCAATTCCAAGCAATGCTTGTATGGACAATACATGATGCCCCAGGGCTAACACATTTTTGTGGTACGTTATAGTGTTCAAGTTGCGCATGATAATTATAATTATAAAAATTAACAAATTTAATAGAATTATACATTATCTTGTAGGTATTCAAACAAAGGGAAAATTTGCATGTCTAGTTTGTGGTCCAAAGATGAAATCCCATCATTTAAAAAGTTTAGGAAAGTAGGTGTTTGATGAGTATAGGCACTTCCTTCACAAAAACCATAAGTACCGGAATACTGAAAAACATCTTTTCAATGAAAAGAAGAGACTACATCAAAGCCACGAAGAATGACTCCTCACTTATGGAAGTTGGAATATAATAGAATTAATCATCAAGGTAATGTCATTCCATCTAATGGTTTATGTTTGGAATTTAAATTTTTCTATCATGTTTTGTTTACTGATGATGTAATTGATGATACTGAAGGTCGTCAAGGCATGGATGACCACCTTCCAAAGGGACTAAAAAGTTATCCCAGACAATTCATTAGGTTGCCTTACTACGAGCAGCTACAAATTGTGCATTTGTTTGATACAATGCATATTGGAAAGAATATAACAGAGACATTATGGAAAATATTGGATGGAAGGCATGACAAAGAAAAAATTGTCAAAATTTGTAGTGACATTGTGGAATCCAATCATGCAATGAAAAATGTCATTCAATCAAATAGCAATGGAGATCAGATTAATATAAGTGCCCTTCCTTGGTTATTAACGGAGTAGTAAAGAAATTCTATAAAAGAAGTCATACGAAAAATTCGATTTCCCACAGGATTTGTTGCGAACATAAACAATCTCCTATCAAAGAAGAGTGAATTTGGGCCAGGGATGAAAATGCATGATTGGCATACCTTCATTAAGGTAATTCACGTTCTTGTGTATATACTATATATTTGTATACTGCACATGTACTTTTCATTATATTATGCTAGAAAACAATGAAAAGATCATTTTATAATTGTTGCAGTACGTTCTACCTCTATCTCTCCTAGACCACTTCGATAATAATATCAAGCAAGTCATATATGATCTTGAAAAATACATGAAGTAAGTAGTGATGTTTGTTCAATTTGTTGTATAGATATTATATTTGCCATTTGTTTTACTTGTTATGCAATATATTGTATATTATTTTGTAAAGTCTCATTTATATATTTTTGCATCTTCAATCTCTTTTAGGTGGTTGTCATCTAAAGAAATCCACAAGGAAGATATAAAATATTGGAAGAGAAAAATCCCTCATCTAATGTGTGAAATGCAAAAGTGTCTACCTTCAACTTTTTTCAATGCACAAGAACACTACCTCATACACCAAGTTGAGGAGATTGAATTGTGTGGACCTGTACACACTAGGTCAATGTGGATGGTTGAGAGGCACTTGAAATTTTTGAAGGCTTTGGTTCGACAAAGAGCACATCCTGAGGGTTCTATGGTGGAGGGATGTATGGTATACCAAACTATGGTGTACATTACTAAATATCTTCCTAAGTTTGTAGCAAACTATGGTGTACATTAATAAATTCGAAGGGGAGCACTTGATGGGGAAAGGTAGATTTAAGAAAGTGAGAGGTAATTATAAGATGTTATTGTAGTAAATTAATTCTTCATCTTCTAAATAAATCAGTTGTAAGTGGTCTATTAATTGTTTGTATAGTTGGTCGGGAGTGGGATGCGCTACATTTGTATATTGCAAACAATCTTGATTGGATGACGGTGTGGATTGAACAATGTCAACATTCTGGTCGCACATTAACATGGGATGGTGTCACTTCATTGGTTAAAGAAGCTCATCGTATGGAGATTCCAATGTTACACAAAGGGAAATTGATTTAGCATATGGTTTAAGAGATCAACAGGTACGTATAATTTTATTAATCACCCATATGTTTATCAACTCATGATGCAATAATTTTAATATGTTAGACATATTGCAGGTCAAACACCACAAGGCTATGTGCTGCAATGGTCATAAATTTTGCATCAAATAGTTGGATGACACGAAGAAAACTTGTGATTCTGGGATAACTGCAGTCTTTGAGGTGACCAATATTTCATCTAGAAATGACATACATCCTCAAGAGTCTCAAAATTGATACTATGGCATTTTGGATGATATACTTGAATGTGACTTTAATTCCTTCAAATTAGTTCTGTTTGTCTTCAAATGGTATAGGCTATGACTGAATAAAAATGATCGTGATAGAACTATTATCGAACATGATAATGGATTTACAATGGTTAATACAAGGTCGTTTGAACGAGTTGGGGATGAGCCCTATGTTCTTCCAAGTCAATGTGAGTAGATATTTTACTCGGAGGTTCCACATAAATTGGGTTGGTCATTTGTTGTTAGACATGATCCAAGAGGAAGGCTGATAATGTATAATGTGATGGAAGAAGAAGATACCAAAGAAGTAGAAGATGATATAGATGATGATCACGATCGACAGTTACTCGATGATGTTTGTGATGGAAATGTACACGAAGAAGAAGTTGATGATGATGATGCTGCTACTGCCGATGATGATGGTGATGGTGATGGTGATGGTGATGGTGATGGTGTCGGTGATGGTGATGACAATGACGATCACAAACATAATGATGATGATGATGATGATGACAACGACAATGACGACGATGACGATGATGATGATGACGATGATGATGATGATGATGATGATGATGATGATGATGATGTTGGTCATGATGATGAGTTGGATGAAGAAGAAGATCAATGACATGAATGAAATGTATGAGATGCGATTATTATATTATCTATTTAATATTGATATCTTGATAGAAATTGATTTGACTCATATGGTTACATAAATAATTCATATGTTTTCAATTCTTATGCCATTACTTAATTAATTCATGATGCACCTCTAGCTATGTGATAGATGGTGATTTAAAATACATATGTGATGGATTACATGCTTATGATGATACATGTGACATTTTTTTAACTTTGGGTTTATTTATGGAATGTGGACTACTTATTAGCTATGTGATGGATGGTGATTTATGATACGTATGTGATGGATTACATGTTTATGATGATACATATGTGATTCTTATGATTCTCAATTAAATATATGATGATACATATGTGATGCTTATGATGCTTATGATACTGCAGTATTTATTATTTATCAAATTACAAATGTAATGCTTATGATGCTCAATTGTTGGTGTAGGAACCTGAACCCCTTTGACAAGGATCCTGTACAGTCTCATGGATCGACAGGTATAAGTCAATACACCTTATAGAAATAATATATTTTTTTAAAATTACAAGAAAAACAAACTTCATCAGTTTTTCAAACCTCAACATTAGCAGCAAATCTAATACAGTTATCAACACTTGAGGCCCTAGTTGGACTTACTCAAATTTTAATCTCAACATCAACTTTATGGCTGACTTCTTCATCAATATTACCCTCATTTGCGAAATATCTCTCTCATTACCAACTAACTCTCTCATTTGATGGTGCACAGGTATCACCAAATAGGTATTTGTCAGATGTGTCTTCCTCAAGTGAGGGAAATGTAGGAATAGAAGAGGAAAGTGAGACATGTAGTAGATCTCAAATAGGGAGATCAACTAGAGGTCAAAAGATTAGAAGAAAATTCAATAAACGCATGGAATTTTTTCTTGCTCAAGGGGGGTTATGTTCTTATGATGATGAGACCAAAGGCAACATTGAGGTTCCCTTGAGATACAAACATCTACTAAAACAATGTGTACCCAAGGAACTTCCTCCAATAAACATTGGTTTTTGTGTTAATGAGAGGATATATCGCATAGCACCTTCTTCGTTACATGGTTTGGGCCTATTTTCCATGGACATCATAAAGGTCTATTACAACAAAGTTGCTGAATTGATGGAGTTTGTTGAACCTTGTTACAATTATAATGATTGGATGCAGATTGTTCGATATAAAAAAAGTATGTGTAGGTATGCACTATTAGCCAATTATATACAACAAAAAGATAATGATGAAAGTAAACGAGTGGCTGCATACATTGATGGAAGGCCAAAAGCAATAGAGAATATTGCAAGTTTTATAAATAGCACACGACCTGGGTCAACTAATAAGCAACCCAATTGCATATTTGAGGTACGTGAGGGAAATTGTGTGTTTGTATGTGTGATAAAATCAATAAGTGCAGGGGAAGAGCTACTAATCAATTATAATTTGAATCGTATAGATACAAATAAAGTTACTATCATGGGGGTGGTACGTACTATATATATACCATTTAAGCCAACTTCCAATTAATGAATCCAATAAACCATTGTATTATTAAGTTTTTTTGCTAAGTCTATTGGTTTCATTTCGCTAACATTTTTATATTTTTTCTTTGTCACGGGGTCACATGGATCCACCATATAGCACAGATAGGGGTGTAGGTCTCGACACTTCTACAGAGTAGGTAAACCTCATTGTAATTGTACAAATTAGATAGAAGCAAAATGTTACATTATGATCTTTTCTTGAGTGTTTTGAAGTAATTTTGATAATGTTAATTATATTCTTGTCATAGATGGATGTTTGGGATAAGGGAAAGGAACCTGCAGTACCTCAGCACCTCCATAGGGATGTGGGGCGCTCAACAATGTTATGCGCTGTGACATCGCACTTAGCGCAAACCCTATACAATTTGTACAAAAGAATATTAGAAAAATTAGACAAGAGATTGTTGATTTGGCAACCATAAGCCCTCAGACTAATGAGATAACAAAGAGGGTGCAACTATTGTTGCGAACAATGGAAAACTTGCAAGTAAGTAGTAATGAAAGCTTTAATCATAACAAATGTTCAATAATGGATTATATTTTTTTCTCTTTTATATCATTAACTAAAATATGTATGTGTTGTTTTTACAAAAATTTATAAGTCCTCATCATCCTGGTGGTGATGATCAGGGTTTTGCGGGTAGTTCAGGTGATGACCATGTTCTATATATTAAAACCACTCCTTTGGACTTGTGAACTTGCCTTTTTAATGTTTTACATATTTAATCTACTACTCTTCAAGTGCTAACATGGGTCTGAGGTTGACCCCAACTGTATTGCCGATTGCAATGTCAGCAACACGTAGCATGCAGACATCGTCTGTTGCACTAGCTCATGTTGACCTGCTCACTGGTGGTAGATCCCTCTTTTTCTCTCTCTTTCATTATGTGTTTATTACCCTTGAAGTGTTCTTTCTTGGAGGCATTTCATAGTGGATTCATTTACCGTGGCAGGAGATGCACATGAGGATGTGCCAGAGGTGAGTACTGGTGATAACATACCATCATTTCTTGGATCTTCCCATATTGCTAGTACGGGAATGTTGTAGGCCACATTGGTGGTGAGCGATGAAGAATTGATTCCCTTGAAGATACAGAAGGTTCCAGGTACTTTAAAATTATTATTATATATAGTTTAATTGTAATTTATGTACTGATCACTCATTTTGGACTAATGATCCCATGTTTTTTTTGCAGGAAATGATATTTTTTATAAAAATCTTAATGACATTACATTGCAGATATTTGGGCCCACCATATGTAAAAGGTGGAACATCATACATGAACTAACCCTTATCCACTATTTTGATTTCATATCATTGCTAGAATAGTTTTCCTTTTATCCATTTCTTGAACTATATCAAAGGTAGCTTCAGTTTCTTTCTAAATCTAACAGGTTTGTTTTTGCTTTAAAGGTGGAATGACCAAGAAGAAAAGTTAAAAGATGAACTCACAAACTATATGGTAGGGTTTTTTGGAAATGACACATTCGACAAGGCTAAGCTCCTGGAAAAAGCTGGCACATATCTAAAGTATGTGAGGGACCAATACAAGACACATTTAGAGAAGAACGTAAAGTATGAGCATCCCCCCATGATTCCAGAGAGGGAGTGGAAGGACCTGATTTTGGATGCAAAGGAGAGAATTGAAAGGAAAAAAGGAAATACACCACCAGATGCCAGACGAAGGTATGTGATACTATTAAGAATGTGAATATGTACTAATTATTCATTATATTTATATTATCTAACATATTTCAAACTTTTCATAGAATGAGTGACACGTCAAAGGCAACCAAGGCAAGACAAGAAAAGCATGGGAAACACAAACTCGGCTCTGGTGGTTATATGAAACTTGCCACATGAATTGTAAGAACTAGTAAATTAAGTATCACATCAAAATATTTATAAATTGTAAACAATTTTTTTTTGATCAAACAATACAAGTGAAAATGCAGGGCTCTGAATTCAATAGAGCGCCCACGAAAGATGACAAGAGAATTGGCTACCAACAAGGCTATATAGCCGTGGCTAAATGGCTATGAGAATTGAGTGGGCAAACACGAGATTCTGATGCATCTGTCACAATGGTAAATAAGCTAAATGAAAATTATTTCAAATTGAATACTTAACCAATAATCTATTTGATGTTAAGTTTCAACATAAAGTGACTATATATTTTTTAAATAAACAAGCAATGATAACACTGCGCATGACATTGGAATGTAGCATGATAATCGTGGAACAAAACCTGTACATGAAGGTCCGGATGTGCATCCTAGTAGTGGAGGTATTCATTTTCTATTCAAATTTTTTTATGTAATTATTAATACAATTAAACATCTTAAATTGAAAATTAATGTAGTAATTAATGTAACCTTTATTGTTAATATTTATAGCATGTAGTCGGTGGTGACCAAGGGGAGCATGATCTGGGTAGACAACATCAGGAACATGATGTTCCCCAATTAGGTAAAGAGGACCACTGTTATTCCTTTAAACAAATTTAATTGCAATTGGTGTATTGATTAATGTAACATTTCATATTTCAACTCCAGAGGATCTAGAAGGTGTTCAACATGTCGAGGTTGAGGCTAGACAAAATGATGTGGAAGATGATGTGGCCCCATCAGGTAAAGAGTGTAACGGTTGTGTTCTTTAAATTAATGAAATACTTGTAACAATAATAAAAAAAATGTTTTGAATTTAACCCAATTCTTTGTTATTGTAGAGGACCCCCCTTTGGTTCAGCATCCTCGTCCTTTGTATAGGACTAGGCATACATCAAGAGCACGAGAAGAGGGCAGGACATCCGAAGATGGGGGAAATGATGAAGAAACCAATGTTCCACTTAGTCTTTTCATAGCTTCAAAGAAAAAACAAAGAAAGAAATGATTGTAATCTATCTTATTTAATAATGACTGATTTTTATGTGTTAATGAATGTAATTATGTGCTAATGAATGTTCATGAATGATATGTGTTGATGATTATTGATGAATGTTGCATTTTAATGAAAGTTAATGAATTTTATGTGTTAATGAACATTATGTGATAATGAATGAATATTATATTTTAATAATGGATGAAAGAATGAATGAATGTTAGATGTTAACGGGGAATTTAGAGTGATGTTAGGGGGGGGGGGGGAGGGGCAAAATGAGCTTCCACCTTCATGTGGTTGGCCCTGTTAAGTAGAGAATATTAAACTATTCTCGAAACAAAGCGAAGCTCAATAAGATAACACACTTTTCAATATTTCATTATGTTAAACAGTTAATCTTATTGAATAATGTACGTATATTGAATCTTAATTGCAGGGTCCAATAGAGCCAACATGAACAACACCATGGTGCGACTGCAAAAGTTGTGAATATGCCTCATCATGAATAAAGCTGAATTAGTGCATTCTCTGTAAAATCTCAAATGCTCTATACTTTGGAAGTTTTGAAATTTTTATGATCATATCGGTCCCTTGCCTAAAAGCTTTTTTCCTTGATTTGTTTGTGATACACATTGAGAGATTTTTGTTTTCCTTTTATTTATGCATGTCTTAACCATTCTCCACATGTTTCCCATTCTTATTTAGATTGTTGTATTTTTACATATGTTGGAATCTGTAGTTCCACGTACATTTTTTCTATGTTCTTTGTAACTGTATGAAAAGGTGTAAAATGTGGGTATAGTCCAAAATCTTGATTACCAACAAGCTATTGTTGTTTAATAGTTCCAGTGTTTGTATTAATTGAAACAGTTTAACCCTTTTAACATGTTTCATAGCAAACCTGCACTTTGTATGCAATCTTATTGTTACAGTTCAATTACTGAGGTGATGTGATTTATCTTGACAATAGAATGTCGGAATTTAATACCATAATCCATGATGAAAAATGCCAAAAATGGAAATTTATCTTAGCTAGCAATTACAAAATGCTTTTGTATAGGCCTCTCAAAGATTAAGTACATCAAATTGAGACTTTATAAATTTAGTGTATGTATTAGCAATCTCCCAAATTGTTCAATGGTCTCCAAACCTTGTCAATTTTTCATTTTTATTTTAACTCAAATATGTATGGTATAGGCATATCATTGGTTGTGTGATTTTTTTTTCCTTAAATGCTTCTACGACCAAAAGAGACAAGTTTTAGATGAAAATGGGGTCTTATGGGCCTTTTTGACATAATGGTAGGTTCTTTAGACTTGAAAATGCCCCAAAAACTAGTCGATTGCCTTAAGTTACAAACAAATCCTTGTTTGTGAGCATGCTTCTTGATCTCCAATTTTGGTGGAATGAAAGATAATATTGAATTTCTCAATCCTTTTGGATGCTTCGAAACCACCAAAAAAAAGCTACTTTGATCATTGAAATGTTGTAGTGACTTGGATAAAAAAAGAAAACTAAGTCTAAACTTTAGAAGTTAGTTTTTTCTTGTCAAATTGTTTTCAATTTTCAAATCATCCAAGGATGCAAGAGGAGTATATTTTGTTATGACAAGATAAAAAAAAAACTTAGAATCTTTTGAAACCATTGAAACATGGGGACCCCTTCCCCCCCTCCAAAATCCCTGTTTTTTAGGATGCAATACTTAGGGGAAACATCCCCTTGTTGCACCACTTAGGGACATCCTAGGGACTCCAAGGAGTCTCTTGACCATCTTGAGGATGCCTATGAGTCTCCCATGCCCCCCAATTAGAAACTCCAATTCTAAACAAAAATGGTGAAATTATTGTGAAAATGTCATCTGTATTAAAGGTTTGGCAATGCCCCCTAACCTTGATGAGGGCTCTACCCCAAACCCCCACAAGGGGCACTACCCATTGACCCCAAACTTCTACCCACCATTCTTATTGTTAATGCAATCATTTCCATTTTTTTTATGTTGACTAGTTTAAAAACTTAGTATGCCAAAGTTTCATTTGCAATTCTTATACTTATTCTTAGTTTGTTCCCAAAGTTCCAAAACTCTACCACCATTGTTAATGTTCAAATTTCAATGCAATCATTGACATATTTTTAATGTTTATTATAAAATTTACATAGTGTGGCAAAGTTTTATTTACATTTGTTATACTTATTCTATACACATCCTTTTATAATTATTTTTCTAAGTTGTATATATATTTGCATCCCACCCCGCCCCCTTCGTCATCCCCCTGTCGTCCCCAAACTTAAGCCCTTGGTATGTTAAGATATGAAAGCTCACAATAGTTTCATTTGATATGTTAATCGAGGATAAACCTACAATATATAACTTCCAAGATTCCAAACCCATGAGGATCATGAAGAGGTAGAAAACCAAAAAAAGAAATTGCTTATCCAAGTTTCCAAATTTGTGACAAGGAAAAAGTAGAATCTCAATCAAAGAAGGATAATGTGCAACTCATTATCTTATTCTACCTAAGTAAAAATATTACCTAATTAAGCTTTTTAATAGTGGAATATCACACTTAGGATAAAACATATCCAAGGTAAATAAAATATTACATTGATAGGCTTCTTTGGTTGCTCTAAAAGTGGTGCCTTATGAATTATGTTCTTGGATACTAAAGTTTCCAAATTCTGGGCACTCTTGATAGCTTCTCATAGAGATTGTGATTTGAAGGCTTTAACCAAACCTTTCAATGGTTTCTATTGATGTGTTTTTTATGCACTATGCAACACAAAATAAAATACTAAGTATTCTATCCTCTCTTGAACAAAATCCTCCCAAGTGCTAAAATACGTGATGAAATGGGATGACTCCAAGATTCCAATAGTCAGGTCTTGACTTTATATTATAGATAGACTCAATGATTGTGATGTGATATCTTCTAGAATCACAAGGGGGAATTACATTGCTTGGGTCAAGACCTATCCATTCTCATGTTTTATGATTGATTTACACTCCATGATTTAGGTCATCCTTGAGCAACATCTCGACTTAGCCAAATTTTGTTTTTTGTAACCTAATTCTTTAATTTTGACCCCTTACTAGCATTGCCTTAGGTTTTATTGGAATTCTTGCTTCTCTAGCATGGGCACATTTCTAGGGTTCATTCACACAAATTGCTCTTGATGAGCAAGCTAGTATCTTGACCATGACTTAAACAAAATTTTAACTTAGTCAAATTATATCCTCCAAACTTTTATGAGTTCATCAGCTTCATTCTTCATCATTTGGATGCCTTTTGTCATTGGAAGGTAATTCTTGACCACCATACCTCAATCTTGACCTATGCTATCCTAAAACCCTAGAACCTAGTCATGTTTACAATTGAGATCTTGGTGACTTGATCACTTAATATAGCTTAATCATGCAGGTCTCATCTAACTCCGACTCCAACACTTAAGCAAATCAACCCTAGCAACCAAGTACTTTGGGAAATATCTTGCAACTTGACAACATGGGTAATGATGGAGGAATGGAAGGTGAGACCTATAGAGGTGAGAGAGAGAGAGAGGGTTAGAGGAACAGATAATGACCTAGAGAGGGTAGAGAAAGAGAAGTAGAGAGGGAGAGAAGAAGATAGGGATGGAGAAAGAGACCTAGAGAGGGGAGAGAGAAGAGAGATAGTAGAGAGAGATAGAAGAGAGATACCAATGTTAATCTTTTTCTATAATTTTTTTTTTTGAGAACTCGGCCTATCGTCATAATTCTAACTCCAAAGGGTAAAATTATGACAGAGGAGTGTCGTCGAATGCACAACATCCTTGTTGAAATTCTCCTGGAGGCCATCGTAATTATGACGGCCTCTAGGAGACTTCTGATGAGGATGCGACGACCTCCAGGAGACTTTCGACAAGGATGCTATGCATCCGACGACACTCCTCTGTTACGACGGCCTCCAGGAGACTTTTGACGAGGATGCTGTGCATTCGATGACACTCCTATGTCAGAATTTTACCCTTTGGAGTCGGAATTATGATGATAGACCAAGATCACAATGATATTCTTTCTGGGTATGAGCATCCATGGCGGCTGTTAGAAAGGTTGGAGGTGATGTCGGAATTGTGATGATGAAAAGGATAGTCAAAACTTCTGACAAAAAGTTTTCGACAACTTTTTTTGTCGGTAGTGCGATGAAATTTCATCGGAATTCCGACAATTTGCCATCAAAATTTTGACCCGAATGTACTAGTGATGGTTACCAGTTGTAAATTGAGAAAACTAGATGAGTCACCCAAAGTAGAGAAGACATTGTATAGGTCTATGATTGGTAGTATGTTATATCTAGAAACATCTAGACTAGATATAATACAAGTAGTTTGCATGGTTGCAAGATTCCAAGATGCTCCTAAGCAGTCTCACTTAAATGCAGTCAGGAGATTCTTTAGGTACCTGTAAGGAACAATTAGTTATGGCTTGTGGTATCAAAAGAAAGGAGACCTCACTTTGCAGGCTTATACTGATGCGGATTGGGAGGATGTATTGATGACCGAAAGAGTACAAGTGGAGGTGATTTCTACTTAGGAGACCGGTTAGTATCATGGCACAACAAGAAGCAATATTTAGTGTCATTATCTACTGCTAAGGTCGAGCATATAACAACTGCTACATGTTGTTCATAGGTATTGTGAATGAAGCAGAAACTGAAGGAAATATAGGTGGAGATACCAGAAACTATTCCAATCCAGTGTGATAACTCAAGTGCAACCAACATCTCCAAGAATCCAGTATTGCACTCAAGAAAAAAACACATTGCAATCAAGTATCACTTCTTGAGGGAGAAGGTAGAAGACAAGGAGGTCGTAGTAGAGTATGTTCCAACCGGTGAGCAGATTGCTAATAGATTTACCAAGCCACTTCCTTTGGGCACATTTGAGTACTTGAGACAAAAGATGGGAGTTGTCCCATAATTAGGCATCACTTAAATGTGTAGGGAGATGTATGGTTCAGGGGGAGTCAACAATTGTTATTATCTTATGACTCTTGAATAATGAAGTATGGACATAGGGGGAGAATGTGTCCTACCGATTGAAGGCATGAGTTGTAATTCAAATACAAAAGGGAGAGAATAAGGTTGGAAACTAAGGTTCCCACTACCATTGTTGTCAAAGGGGGAGAGATACTGATATAGAAAGTGTTGACATCAATGCTAAAGGGGGAGATTGTTGGCATTGAGTTGTCATTGATGTCAACCAGTATTGCAGGTTACCGATAGAGTGTGTCAATCGGTACAAAGAAGATTGAACTGACATAAAGAAGATAAGAACTATGGAAAAGAAGTATGTTCTGAGTTGTCAGATGATATCACCAATTTGAGGTGAGATTCTGGAGTGTGTTGGCAAGCTTGAGTGATAACCGGTAAGGCATAAACTGATATGAAGGACTGGTTGTTTGCTTATGATGAAGAGGCATAATGTTATATGAATCACAACAATACCCGGTGAGCAGAACAAAAATAATGGCATGAGGACATACCAGAAGGCAAGATGAATTGTCAGGAGGATGTGTTGCCAGTATGAGTAATTGTTGTTATACACAATGCACCACTAAGAGGGGGGTGAATTAGTGGTTCTTAACTTTTTCCCTTTAACTAACTTATCTGTGTATACCGGTTATGGGATGTAACACAATGCAGACTTACCAGTTAGTGGGGAGACTTAATCACAAATGAAATCACACACAAAGGGACATCTCATAACACCAACATGTATGAGGAAAACCCAAGATGGGAAAAACCTCTGTGAGCAATGCTGCTAGAGTATATTGCTCCAATTCAGACTCACAATGAAATCTATTATAATGTTTAGGGCACCAAACCAAGGAGCTACAACCCCTGATTTAGGGCATCAACCCAAGGAGCACCAACCTAAGGAGCACCAACCCCTAACTTGTTTATTGGCTACAACCCAAAGGAGCTACAACCCCTGCACCAAGATACAACTCAGTGATCACTATGATATCATCAAATACAAAAGTAGTTATTCTATTACAAGTGAATCTTGTAACCATTTCACATACCTTACTCTGTCGATGAGACACCTTCTCTGCTACACCAGTACACCTCTCTCTACTACTTCTGATTTACTAGTTCACATCACTCTCTACCAGTTCTCACTTCTTTTAGTTGCTCTACTACTCTCCACCAGTACTACACTTAGCCGGTTCTATGTCTGCCTTCTTTGCAGTTACCTTTTCTTCTACTCTGTCGGTATGGACACTATCAGTTCTGCACTTCTATAGATTAAACACTTCAACCTTATTGTCCCTCACACTCAATCTCTTCTCTATCTCCTTGATGAACACTTGACTGATCTTCTCTCACATGCAACAACCCTATCTTCCTTTGTTCAACAACAAACCACAATATCTTTTAGCTTACATATTTATAACCTAGTCTTCTTGCCAAAAGCCAATTCAAATCATAGGTGGTTAGGGTTTGTTCCTCCAAACAAATCTTCATCAGATCTGATCCAATCTGCCTTAGATTGATCACCTGCATTGGAGGAATGCATCTGTACATTTTTTCCATAATCCAATGCATATTTGCTAAAAGTAACAAATCTAACCCTGTTCTTTAGACTTGAAATCAATCAACACATTTATGATCTAGCTGTTTCCTTCTCGAGGTAAATCTATAGTTAGATATCAAGCATCGATCATGGCATGAATAGATCTTAGATCTTCCTCTGTTGTTCATCTTTCATTGAGCCACACACTCTGCAACTCCTCTATGATTTTTGCAATCAACATTTAATGTCGACCAATCAAAACTACCTCTCTGACTCCAGACATCACCAACCTCTGCATATTCACCACCCCAGCTCCGCATGGCATCACATTCTCATGCATCCAATCTCTCCGACATAGAGTCGATTCATGCTTTCACTTTTGACAAACCCTTACCTAAACCAATCTTTACCAGTTTCCTTATACTGACACAACCCTTGCCGGTAAACCTTCATACCAACACCAGCTTAATATTGCTGGTGTAACTCATCAACCAGGAATCAAACATGTTGATCCTCAGCAACCATCAAGAGTAACTCAACATGTGTAACTTCATCTGATGAAGGTCTTTCACTTCTTTGCATTCATCTCACTCAACTGCATATTGATATCCTTGTTTACCGGTAACTACCTAGATGACTCAATTTCATCATCCTCTATTAGATCTGCACTGGTGGCAACACAAAACACCTTCTTTATTTAGGTAACTCTATTTTGTGTGTATCTATAGACATAGGATCATTTGTCCAGTTCATCTCACAATCGGTTTGCCATAGTGACAAAAACCTTCACTTCAACTCTTCCTTCACTATCCTGGTAACACATCTTGTCTTCACAAGCTTATCTGGTGTGTATCTCTGATCACACTCTCTAGAGGCTTAACTATTCTCAGACTTTGGAAGCAATCTCATCTTTTGCTTGGACATTTGGTCTGTTCATCACTCAATTGCCTTCTGCTTCTGCCATTGCACTAATCATATCATAGATGTCATTATGCAGATCTATCTTCAGCTTGACATATATCCCAGTGTCTTTTCATATGTCAACTTTCTCATAGAAGTATCTTACTCTATTAACATATTCACATAACCTGTGATAG
This sequence comes from Cryptomeria japonica, assembly GCF_030272615.1. Taxonomy (NCBI): domain Eukaryota; kingdom Viridiplantae; phylum Streptophyta; class Pinopsida; order Cupressales; family Cupressaceae; genus Cryptomeria; species Cryptomeria japonica. Next base: position 887,758,238 of record NC_081414.1, on the reverse strand, counting down.
CTTCTTCATCCGGTGGGCATCCTGCTAGTTAACCTTACACTAGCAATTTGGTAACCTACACATACATCACCTCAGGTGTTGATTTGATCCAAAAAGAATTCCACCTCTTCATCACAATCAATACCCATCATGTAGTCTCTTTATTCCAGTTGTATGCAATACCATATCAACAACCCTTTTATTGAGTGGTCATGTTACTGTACCTCTAGCATACTAGTACATGCCGGTTCTTCCTTCTGCATGAAGATGATCACTAGATTGTCACCAATGACAACATCACATTATTTCTTCTCATACCGATCCATCTTCTATTTCAGTTGACATCAAAATCTAATGCCAACAACCTCTTGTTCACTAGTTGACATCAATGTCAGTGATACTAGTAACATCCTATACTAGTTGATATCAATGACAAAACAATGCCAACAATCTCCCCCTTTGGCATTAGTGTCAGCACATGTAGTATTTGGTATACTACAATATCTTTCTCTCCCTTTGACAACAATGGCAAAGGGTCATCCCGTTTGGGACACTGCAGGCACACTCTCCTTTTGGACAACACACAAGGAACCTAAGTTAGCTACCAATTGACACCAATTGATGCTCTGTATTATTATCTCTGCAGTCTCTTTCTCTCCCTGTTCTATACACCATCTGAATCAACAACACATGAGATGAAAGACTTAGACACCACCATACCTCAGCTGCACACACCAGTCTGATACCGATTGTTGATAAAAATGATTGTTCTTAATAATGCAACAACTAGGATTGCAGCCTATTTCTTCTACTTTGACCATTAGACACTACCAATTGTTAATGCTAAAGTTGGTAGGAATTAAATGTGATTGTACTTGTTAAAATCAAATATCTCTTCTATGCAAGTAGATCTATCGGTTAACCAAATTCTTCTCCCTTTCACCCTGTGATAGGGACATCTTCCTATTATTTTCTTCACTGGGACAACAAATGGTGACTTTGATAGATGGAAAAATTGCATATAGACATACAAAAGTCACAAACACACCTGTGTTGTCAAACAACTGCCAGAACAACTACTAAGTTCAACATGTCTGATATTTATCAAAAAATATGCCCTGAACTCCCCTTGAAACACAAACCTTTGATCATCATCTTATTCAGTCAGGTCCTAAACCAAGACTCACATCTATACCAGTGACATCCACCATCATGAACCCAATACCAACTGCAGGTCACACATCCAACTGGTGGACTAGCACATGTCATTCCAGTCCTTTCCAATATCACTTGAGACATAACCTCATCCATCCAGGCTACAAGAGTTACTACAATGATCCCTCAACTCATTCACTTACATAACTTGCAATGCTAATCAACATCTGTGCCAGTAACATGCTACACATATCAGTCTCTTATCTCTATCGGGACACTTTCCTCTTTACATTTATCTCCTAGTTCCAATTACCTCTGCTACCATTCATTTCACCTGTAGCAGTAAACCATCTTCCATGTGTAGTCAAGGTGGTAACTACACACACAGCTTGTTCATCTCCTTGTCCACTTTCAACTGAGGGCTAAATGATCTGGTCAATATATAACTCCCCCTAAGTCTCACAACTCCTTTAAGCCATAGGAGATATCACTTGTGCATTGAATGCACAATGCTAGTCCATTCTCTTATCTTCCAGATTCTTCCTCCATGTCTTCTTGATTTCTTTCCTTTCCAAAACTATAGTCTTGGTAGAAAGATTGACCTTCTTCTCCTGCTAATTGATCCTTACACTTTTGGATTATGCACTATGACCAGAAGTAGTGTTGTAGTAGCACATAATGCCCATGCCAATCTCATGATTTGGGAACCTTCTACTTTATTGGTTTTCTCTTCCTTTTCTTATCATGTCATTGTAACCATCTACCGGTCTCCTTGAATACCTTGCTTGAGTAGGAACACCCCTCATCTTGTTCCATTTAGGTCTTTGCTACTTATATATTTTATGACTACTTCCATGTTGATCATGACTATTCTACTGGTTGCCATAGGACTGCAAGTTCTTCCTCCTGCAATCATAACTGGAAGGAAATACAAGAGCAAGGAAAGAAAAATAAAATCCAAGAAAGTTTATTGATGAAGTAAATGTTACCAAGAGAAAAGCAAAAACCTTGGAGCAATCACCCAAATGTGAAGAAGGAGGCACAAGAACTTTTGAAAGGGGAAAAGCAAAGAAAAACCCCTTGTGATATTATGAATGAGGCAATGCCTAAAATGAGAGAGAGAGAGAGAGAGAGAGCAAGAAGCTCTTTACAATATTGTCATTAAGAAGAAATGAGAGAGGAGACATCTCTTAAATAGAGATGAGGAGAGGAGTTACAAAGTAACTCCCAAATCTATGAATGCCACCATTCATAAAATGTGTGTGCCATGTGTCCACATCCTCTTATGGAGGAAATCTAATATTCCTTAATAAAGGAAAATAAAAGAAATGACTTGTCCTCACACATGTACTAGAGGATAAATTACATGTAGGAATTCCAAAGGAATATCCTAAACTAAATACAAATAAACCTAAGCTAAGTAAAGATTAAATATTCTAACACCCCCCCTTAAGCTTTACTTGGGGAGCTTACATCAAACCCTTCAATGGGTTGCAATCCAAGATTTTTACAATGAAATTGGAACTTTTCTTTACAAAGTGGCTTGGTCAAAATATCTGCAACTTGGTCTTCCCCCTTGCAATAGAGGAGTGAAACTTGCTTGTCTTCAATTTGTTCTCTAATAAAGTGGTGTTGGAGAGCAATGTGTTTTGTCCTTGCATGGAAAACTGGATTTTTAGCCAAGGCAATGGCACTTTGGTTGTCACAATACAATGGAGTTGGTTCGTGTTGAGGTAGACCCAAATCTTCAAGTAGTCTTCTAAGCCACAAGACTTCTTTGGAAGCATTAGTGCATCCTTTGTACTCAGCTTCAGTGGATCCAAGAGAGGTAGATTGTTGCTTTTTACTATTCCAAGAAATTGCTCCTGAACCAACAAAAAAACAATAACCACAAGTAGATTTCCCATCATTGGGATCTCCACCTAGATCAGAATCAGTAAAACCTTTTAAAGTAAAATCAAAATTTGCATCATAAAACAAACCTACATTAATAGTTCCTTTAATATATCTTAAAATTCTTTTAGCAACTTTAAAGTGTGTTTGTTGAGGTTTAGACATGAATCTTGAAACCAAACCAACACTATAAGCAATATCTGGCCTAGTAAGAGTTAAATAATTTAAACTTCCAACTAATTGTCTATACAAAGTAGGATCAACAAGAGGAGTGTGCATATCAAGCATTAACTTAGTGCCTAATTCAATAGGAATTGAAACATGATGAGCATCATTCATTTTAAACTTATCTATGAGATCTTGAGCATATTTACTTTGAGATAAGAAAATTCCTTTAGAGGTTTGCCAAATTTGCATTCCTAAGAAATAATGTAAAAGACCTAAATCAGTCATTTGAAATTTTTGATTAAGTTGAAACTTAATATCAGAAATCAAAGTATTGGAACTTGAAGTAAGAATCAAATCATCTACATACAAGATAATAATTATAATATCATCTTCACTATGTTTAATATACAAGTTAGGATCATTTTTACTTCTAATAAAGCCTTGAGAAAGAAAGAATGTATTAATCTTTGAATACCACTCCCTAGGAGATTGCTTTAATCCATAAATTGATTTCTTTAATTTACAAACTAAGTGTGCATTACCTTCTTTAATAAAACCAAGAGGTTGAGACATATAAATTTCCTCATGTAAATCACCATTAAGAAAAGCACTTTTAACATCCATTTGGTGAATAGGCCAATTCATTCTAGAAGCTAAAGCAAGCACAAGTTTAATTGTAGGCATTTTAGCAACAGGAGCAAAAGTTTCAGTATAATCTAAGCCTTCAATTTGAGAAAAACCTCTAGCAACTAATCTAGCTTTAAATTTACTAACTTGATTATTAGCATTCAATTTGGTTTTATAAAGCCACTTGCAAGAAACAAGATTTTTACCATGAGGCAAGGGAACTAAATCCCAAGTTTGGTTAGAAATTAGAGTATCATATTCTTCCTTCATTGCTTTTTGCCAATGTGGTTGATTTTTAGCTTGATCAAATGTTTTAGGATCATTAGAATTCATAATAGTAGTCATTAAAGCATAATTACAATAATTAACTCTCCTAGCTTGAAGTTTATCCATTCTAGCTAAGTATTCATCACTATCTTGAATTAAAGATTTAAACCATTTAGGTCTTCTTTTAGAAGTAATGGATTCATCACTAGAAGAAGAGTCATGAGGAGTAGAGTTATTATTATCATCATCACTATCACTAGAAGGAATAGAAAGAGATGCATTAGGAGTAGGGTTAAGAGAAGGAGGTTGGTCCTCCACAAGCACAACTTTGGTTTGACCAAGTTCATCATCCTCCACTTTAGAACAATCATGAATGCCTTTTTCTGCAATACAAACATCTCTTGCAACTTTTACCTTGTTAGTAATAGGATTGTAAACTCTATAACCTTTAGTATTTTCATCATAACCAACAAAAATAAAAGGAGAAGATTTAGCTTCTAATTTTTTTCGTTTCTCCTTAGCTTTGTGAACATAAGCTATGGAACCAAAAATTCTTAAATTCTGCAAATTAGGCTTTCTACCAGACCAAGCTTCTTCAGGAGTTTTATCCTTTAAGGCTTTGGTAGGTGTTCTATTAATTAAATAAGTTGTACAAGCCATAGCTTCAGCCCAAAACTTGTAATCCATATCTTTAGCATGCAATAAACATCTAGCCATTTCAACAATTGTCCTATGCTTCCGTTCTGCAACACCATTTTGTTGTGGTGTATAAGGAATGGTAAGCTCATGTTTAATTCCAAAAGATTTCAAATAAGCATTAAATGCATTATTGACATATTCTCTTCCATTGTCAGTACGAAGAATCTTAATTTTAGAACCAGATTGCCTTTCTACAAACATATGAAATTCAGTAAACACATCAAGCACTTGATCCTTACTATGAAGGAAATATATCCATGTTCTCCTTGAAAAATCATCAACAAAGGTAAGTGCATACCTTGAACCTTGGATGGAGGGATTCTCCATGGGACCCAAGAGATCACTATGAACTAGATGCAATTTAGTGTATGCCCTCCAAGATTGACCATGAGGAAAGGGTTCCCTATGCATCTTACCACTCATGCAACCATTGCAAACAATTTGAGAAGGAACAATACTAGGCAATCCATCAACCATATTTGCTTTTTGCATCAATGAAATATAATCAGAATTGAGATGGCCAAGTCTTTCATGCCATATAGTAAAATCAACAGTAGTAAGCAAAGAATACTTTGGAGGAGCAAATTCATAGAACTTGAATAAGTTATCACTATCCATTTTAGCAGTAGCAATAACATGATTAGTGTTTGGATCAATGATATAACATATGCCCCTATAAAAGTTAATCTTATAATCTTGACAAAGTTTAGGAACTGAAATCAAATTTGATTTTAATTCAGGAACATAAAGAACATCATGTAATTTCCCATTAGGAACATTCACATCACCAATAGCTTCAACTTTACAACTATGATTATTAGCTAATTGAACAGGAATATTAGAAGTATCGGGATGCAAAGATTCAAAACATTCTTTATGAGAAGTAACATGTTGAGATGCACCAGAATCAATAATCCACTCAAGTGGTTGAGAAACATTATAAGTACATGTAAATGCATGACGAGATGAATTACCATTATTATTACCTTTCTTATAATGAGGTTTATGTTGATTATTTTGATTATTTTGATTCATGGGCTTTTTACCATTTTGTTTCTTAAAACAATTATTAGTAATATGTCCATCTTTCCCACAATATGTGCAATGGGGTCTTGTTTGATAATTATTCCTTTGATTATTGTATGTATTATTATGATTATTATTATGAGAATTGTTATGATAGGATTTAGAATGAGATTGATAATTAGAAGATTTGTGATTATTATTATGATTATTATTATGATTATGATTATGTTTATTATTATTGGATCTAAAATTATTATTATGATTTTTATTTTTAGACATAAAAGCATGTTCACTACTTTTAAGAGTACCAAATTGAATTAATTTAGCTTCCTCTTGACGCAATAAATTATGAAAAATATCATATGTTAATTGAGTAGCTAAGCTAGGAATAGCAAGTTGAGCATGAATATTCGTAATAAATTGTTGAAATTGATGAGGAAGACATTTTTTAAGAATAAGATGAATTAAACGTAAATCAGCTAGAGTAACTCCTAAACCAGTTAATTGACTATTAACAGAATCAAACTTTAATAAGAATTCATCCATAGTTTTAAAATCCGTATACCTTAGATCTTGAAGTTGATCTTGAAGTTGAATTTTTCGGGATTCATTTGGGCTATCATAAGTTGTTTTTAAAATTTCCCAAGCTTCATGCGCTTTTGTACAATTTCCAATTAAAACATACAAATCAGGAACCATTGAAATACCAATTAAACCAAGTGCTTCCTCATTTTGAGCCTTCCATCTATCTAGGTCGGCTTGAGGAGCAGTTGTAGCGGGTTCAAAGGTTTTATCAGTCGCAACATCCAAAAGGTGTTTGAAACGAAAAATAAATGAGATATGTGTTTTCCAAGAATGATAATTGGAACTATTTAATTTAATTTCCGGAATTAATGTAGACATGATAGAAAAAAAAAAAAATTATCCCTTTTGATTAAAAGAGGAAAAAATAACCTCCTTAATTAAAAAATTGAACCAAATTTTAATTGTTTTTTTTAAAAATTAATCAAGAAATGTTGTTTTCAAAGATTCAATAACAAATTTAAATTTTAAATTCTAAAATAAAAACTTTATATTGTAAAAAAATTATTTGAAAAATACTTTTAAAAACTTTACTTTTTAAAAGCATTGAAAAAACGATTTAACTTTATAAACTTTAATATATAAAAAATAACAATTTTTATCAAGAAATATTAGTTTAAATAAATAATTCAAATTTTAATTAAATAAAATTTACATAAAAAATAAATTAAATCTTTATTAATAATAAAACAATTTATATTAAAACTTTATTTTAATATATATATTTAAAAAACTCTAAAAAAAAAAAAACTTTATAAAACTTATTTTAAGACTATGAGAGACTTTTAAAGAATATTTTTAAAAGCTAAACTTTTTATAAAATAAACTTTACTTCATTAAAAGAAATCACTTGCTTTATACGTGAAAATTTAGAAGCAAGATTTCTTTAAAAGCTTTTTAAAACTTGAATACACCAAAGATGTAAAACCGAAGAAGAAGAGGAGTATATGTATTTGCCAAATGCAGTACTCTTCTAAATGCATTACTTGCTGGAGTTGAATTTGATTTGCTACAGAATAAAAATAATAACAATTTTTAACTACCACACAGACTAGTCTCTATTCTGTTGGGGTGCAGAGACGTTATGACAGAGGTATAATGGAATTTTAAGAATGCAGGAGGAGCAACGCAGCGCTTCTTTTACATAGAGAAATATAGAACGATTTAAAAGATAACTAATCAAATAAGATTGAAATAATATTAAAAAACAAAAGGATTAGAGCAGAGAAAAACTAATTTTTTTAATCTACAAATAAAAACTGTCTAATAATCTGCAGGAAATGTATGAGAAAAAAACTAAAATATATCTCTGAATCAAACAGAAATAGTTAGAAAAGAAAAGTAAACTAGTAATAATCTGCAAGCAGGAAAAGGTTAGAAATGGAAATACAAAACAATATTAAACATCTGTTAACAAAAATCTGCAATACAAAATACTGGAATAAAAAACCATACAATACAAAAGATGTTAAACTCAGAATGATTTAGACAGAGCAAGCAGAAATTATAGAGTATTAAACTTTTGGAATAAAAAACTGGCAATACACAAAACTAGAGAAAATAATATGAAAAACAGAGATAGTCCTGTAGACACAATAAATGTTAAAACCTGCAAACAGATCAAAGATGTAATGTAATAATAAATCAGATTTGGCGGCAAGCCGACCAAACAGATTAAGGAGGCTGAGTTTGGAGGTAAACCTTCCAAACTATTCACAATAAAAAACTAGAAACTTTGGTGGCAAGCCTTCCAAAGACACAAATTTAAACCAGAAAGAAGAAACTTTGGCGGCAAGCCTTCCAAAGCCCTTTTTTTTTAATAAAAAAACTAGAATAGAAGATTAAACTTGTTAACAAGTTTGAAAAAAAAATTAAAATCTGAAACCAAAACTTGCACAATAGAAAATATTAGAAAAAGAACTTCTTCTCCTCTCAAGAATGCCTCCAACAAGGTGAACTCCACAGAATGGTAACCTTCATCAATGTCAACTTAAAACAAGGATTAGAAACTTGCTCTGATACCATGAAAGGAAATACAAGAGCAAGGAAAGAAAAATAAAATCCAAGAAAGTTTATTGATGAAGTAAATGTTACCAAGAGAAAAGCAAAAACCTTGGAGCAATCACCCAAATGTGAAGAAGGAGGCACAAGAACTTTTGAAAGGGGAAAAGCAAAGAAAAACCCCTTGTGATATTATGAATGAGGCAATGCCTAAAATGAGAGAGAGAGAGAGAGAGAGAGCAAGAAGCTCTTTACAATATTGTCATTAAGAAGAAATGAGAGAGGAGACATCTCTTAAATAGAGATGAGGAGAGGAGTTACAAAGTAACTCCCAAATCTATGAATGCCACCATTCATAAAATGTGTGTGCCATGTGTCCACATCCTCTTATGGAGGAAATCTAATATTCCTTAATAAAGGAAAATAAAAGAAATGACTTGTCCTCACACATGTACTAGAGGATAAATTACATGTAGGAATTCCAAAGGAATATCCTAAACTAAATACAAATAAACCTAAGCTAAGTAAAGATTAAATATTCTAACAATAACTTATATGGCTAGGTCTATTGCAATTATAACATATAACATTAGCATAACCGTGAGAGGGGATATGGATGCTTCTACCTCTGGACACATTAAACTCATATGCATGATTTTTTATGAGATCTTAGATAGTTTCTTCTAGACCCCTTTCTACATTATTATGCTCTATGGCCATAGCCATTACAAACAAAGCAATAACTAGAGAATGAAGATTTGTTACTTACAAACATATTTTTCCATGCATGGGGAGGTCTTACCGATTTTGCATCTCCATTTCTGCTTCTCTGAGGATGGTTCCTTGGATGACCACTTTGTGTAGTTCTTCCATCAACTCCCTTCTTCTTCCATATTTGACTTGACTGATGGGATGCAACATTTCTTTGTCTTCTACCGGTGGAAGGTCTTCTAGGTTTCCTTCTCTTGCTCTTGCTGCCAGTGAAGCTATCTTCTCCTATCTTCCATTTTCCTTTAGGATTTGTATGATCCCTTCTTGTAGCATATCAGACTATGAAGGTTTGTCCTTTGCTTTTTCCATTTGAGGAAACAAACTGAATGTCTTCTTGAGAAGTCTCCTTGCTAGTGGAGAATTCACCGGTACCACATCCTAATCCTCCATTGTCCTTGGAATTTTTCTACTCGCTTAACATCTTATCCAAGGCTTCAGTGCCACCATCATACTTCTTTCTCAGTTTGAGCTCATCTTGAGATTTCTCAAGTTCTTTCCCGGGGGACTCCATTTCACCTACTATCTGCTGATGCTCTTTATCCTTTGTCTCTAGCTCAGCCTCTAGATCTTTTCACCTGGACTCCTTGGTGTCTTTTTGTTGAGTCTTTAACTCTGAGATACATTTCTTAGATTCTTCAAGGCATTTGGCCTATCGGTTCTACTCAATAGCCACAACATTCTTGAACAACTTGTATTCATTTCTTATCCTACTAAGCTCCTTGAATTCACTTTCAAGGTCTGAAATATTCTTTTCATTCATTTTCTTAGTCTCTTCCAGGTGTGTTCTCATATTTACAACACATTCTTCACATTCCTCTAGAATTCTTCTTAATCGGTCTTGTTGTTCAACAACAATTTTCTTTACCCTTTTTAGTTCTTTTTTTGTGAAGTTCCGCAAGAGAACCTACGAGCTCTACCTAAATATCAAATTCTCCTTCTTCTTATTCCTCTTCATATTCTTCACCACTCCCAAATAGATCTTGTTGATGGGATTTGTCTGCATTATCACTTCTTGATGTGAGCTCCTCACATTCTATCCCATGGGCCATGAAGAGATGAGTTTCCTCTTCACCAATAATGTTGCAACAATCTAATCTATCTCTGTCATCTACATAGGTGTCTGCAACATTGTTCTTCTCACTTCCAAAAAATGATCCAACAGTGTAGGGTTCATTTCCATAGAGCTTCTTCAGTCTATCCCATAGACTCTTTGCTGATCTGCATTTATCCACTTGTGAAAAAACATCACTGATTAGTCCACTGAACATAGCCTTCATGGATTCTTCATTGCACTTGCATCTTCTTTCATCTTCAGAGCCGGTGGGAGGACAAACATTCCTAGGAAGACCATTAACAATTGCCATCCAGACATCATAATCTAGAGAGGACAGGTAGACTTCCATTTTGCAACTCCAAATGACATAGTTTGATCCATTAAACACAAGAGTAGGGATTGACTCACACATAACCATTGTGTCCTAGATAGAATCTACCCAAGCAAGAGAAATATTGAAAAACTGGGTACTTAGGCTTTGATACCGATTGTTAGACACAATACACCACTAAGAGGGGGGTGAATAAGTGGTTCTTAACTTTTTCCCTTTAACTAACTTATGTGTGTATATCGGTTATGGGATCTAACACAATGCATACTTACTGCTTAGTGGGGAGACTTAATCACAAATGCAATCACATGCAAAGGGACATCTCATAACACCAGCATGTACAAGGAAAACCAAATATGGGAAAAACCTCAGTGAGAAATGTTGCTAGAGTCTAGTGCTCCAATCTAGCCTCATAATGAAATATATTACAATGTTTAGGGCACCAACCCAAGGAGCTACAACCCCTGATTTAAGGCACCAACCCAAGGAGAACCAACCCCTGATTTAGGGCACCAACCCAAGGAGCACCAATGGCTAACTTTTATATGGGCTACAACCCAAAGGCGCTACAACTCAGTGATCACTATGATGACATCAAATAAAAAAAGTAGCTATTCTATTGCAAGTGAATCTTGTAACCATTTCATATACCTTACTCTGTCAGTGAGACACCTTCTCTACTACACTGGTACACCTCTCTCTCTGCCACTTCTTCTTTACCAGTTCACCTCTCTCTATGGGTTCTCACTTCTTTCAGCTACTCTACTACTCTCCACCAGTACTACAATCAACTGGTTCTATGCCTAACTTCTTTGCACTTACCTTTTTCTTCTACTCTGCCAGTATGGACACTACCAGTTGAACACTTCAACCTTGTTCTCCCTTACACTCAATCTCTTCTCTATCTCCTTGATGAGCACTTGACTGATCTACTCTCACATATAGCAACACTTGACTGATTTGGTCTCACATGCAACAACCCTATCATCCTCTGTTTAGTAGAAAACCATAATATCTTTTAGCCTACACATTTATAGCCTAGTCTTCTAGCCAAAAGCCAAATCAAATCATAGGTGGTTAGGGTTTGTCCCTCCAAAAAAATCTTCATCAGATTCAATCCAATCTACCTTGGATTGATCACCCGCATTGAAGGAATGCATCTGTACATGTTTTCCATCATCCAATGCATAATTTGCTAAAAATAGAAAATCTAACCTTGTTCTCCAGCCTCAAAATTAGTTGACACATTATGATCTAGCTATTTCCTTCTTGAGGTCAATCTGAAGTCAGATATCAAACATCGATCATGGTGCCAACAGATCTCAGATCTTCCTCTTTCATTCATCTTTCATTGAGCCGCACACTCTGCAACTCCTCTATGATTCTCGCAATCAACATTTAATGTCGACTAGTCACAACTATCTCTTTGACACTAGACATCACCGACCTCTACATATTCGCCACCTCACCTCTGGGTGGCATCCAATCTCAACGACCTAGAGTCAGTTCATGCTTGCACATTCGACTAACCCTTACCTGAAAAAATATTTACCGGTTTGCTTATACCAACACTAATAACTCAATGATGAATGAATACTACCAAACTGATATTGAGAGGGGGGGGGGGTGAATCAGTATAGACAAAAACATAGTCCTAAACTAGTTTGACAATAGACACTTCAAATGACTGGCAATAGTGATACCGGTAAAGCTAAGAATGACTGAGACAAGCATTAACCGATTACTCACTTAGCTATCCACTTGACTCAATAATACACTTCCATTTCACCCTTATGCATGAATAGGTAATCTATCATCAAAACATAATAACAGCTAGTTCATCATGATTTATTGATAGACATAAGACACTGAATCATCATATGCTTGATAGAAAATAATGAAGCATCACACATGACACACATATTTTTCATGTGGAAACCCAATTGGGAAAAACCACGGTGGGGATGAATACCCACAAGCTGTTTTTGAACTCTTTAGAAGTCCGCTCTATTAGGAGCCTTGTTCGGTTAGAGACATTACAATAGGTTCTCCTAGGAACCGATCCTATTAGGGATCACCCGATTAGGGGATGGCTAGAATACCCGGTTAAGGGTTAAACCCAGTTAAAGGTTACCTTGTTAAAGGATTTCAAGAACTCAATAGCTAAAGGATTTCAATAACTCAATAGCTTTGAGTTACCTTGTTAAAGGATTTATAGCAAGCTGGTTAAGGCTATCTTGTTAAGGGATTTCACAACTGTTGAAGTGGTTAAAGATCAATAGGTATAACAATGATCTAATTATAGCACTCAATGCCAATGTAGATTCGCTTTAGCTCCTCTTCACCTTCTGCACTTACACTCTACAGATATCACTTCTCTCCTCTAGTCTGGCAAGAATATTGTATCACTTTACTTGGATACACATACACAACTTTTGCCAACAACCTCTGAAGAAAACACAACATCGACCTTATAGGAAATAGATAGGTCAGTAGCATAAACCCTAAACCCTAAACCTATTAGGTTAAGCAGTTGAAATGATTCAATCTCGATCGTTTAACACATTGCATTAAATGCAACAGTCTTGAACTGATCTCAAGACATTCTCCATTGTTCATTTTCCACCGATTTCATGGTGGCTGATAACCCATCACGCGTTATCACCATTTACAAACTTCGCACATTCCCTAGGTAGATAGGGATAGTCTCCTTCATGCAAGATCATTCACATGCACAAGGCTGATGTGGCAACACAATTTGTTCTTCGTTACATTGCTAACTCATCACACAAAGTCACCGATTGAGTCACACAAGCTTGAGGTACTCCAACTGGAAACCCTGAGACTACCAACCGGTAGTCATACAAAGGTTCCTATACCAGTTCCCATATCAACATGCCAGTTCACCTTGAACAAACATGCCGCTTCACTTTGGCACATATACCAGTTCTCATATATGCCGGTTCTCTCTTCTTCACATGTGTCGGTTCATATTTCTTCACATATTGACATCAATGACAACATACAATATCATTATGTCCTCATACCAGTTCACATAATGCCAACAATCTCCCCCTTTGGCATTGATGGCAATATACAAAGATATCTCTCTGCTTCACATCTCCTCATATCAATTTCTACAGATATCTTCTCTGCTTCACTTCTTCTCCCCCTTTGAAAAAAATGCCAAAGTGGAAGCACAAGCATCCCTTGTTCCATTATGCTGCTCCCCCTGAGGAGTAGCATCCTTCAACACACCAATCTTAAAAAAAAATTGACTGTGCAATACCTGACTGATGTGGAGCAAATACATTTAGTTTACCTCCTGAAGGGGCAGTACCCCTAATTCACCTCTTAAGTACATAAATGTAGCTTTTGGGAGAGGCTTGGTGAATATGTCTGCTAATTGCTCCTTACTAGAAACATGTTCCAGTGCAATCTCTTTATTCTGAACCTTTTCCCTTAAGAAATGATACTTAAGTTCAAAATGCTTGGTTCTAGAATGTTAAACCAGATTCTTTGAAATATTGATAGCACTTGTGTTATCATAGAATATACTTACCAGTTCAGATACAGGAACTTTGAAGCCATTTAATACATGCTTCATCTAGATTGTCTGAGTGCAGTTCACGAAAGCTGCAACATACTCCGCTTCCACTGTAGACTGAGAGATACAACTCTACTTCTTACTCATCCATGAGACTAGTCTACCACTGAGAAAGAATGCACCACTGGTTGTGCTCTTCTGGTCATTCACAGTACCTACCCAATCAGCATCTGTGAATACTTTCAAGTTGAAATCATTGCTATATGGGTACCACAATCCATAGTCAACTGTTCCCTTCAAATACCTAAGAATCCGCTTGACTGCAACCAAGTGGGATTCTCTTGGACTTTTCTGAAACCTTGCAGTAATGCCAACTGCATGTGCAATATCCAGTCTGCTATGCACTACATAATGCAACTTACCAATCATTGATCGGTATTCCTTCTCATCAACCAATGCTGAATCATGCTCGGATAGTTTACAACTAGTCACCATCAATGTACCAACTGGTTTTCTATCTTCCATGCCAAAGGTCTTCAACACCTCTTTGACATACTTAGACTAAGTGATAAAGATTCCATCTGTCATCTGCTGAATCTGCAGTCCAATGAAGAACTTAATCTCCCCTATGAGTGACATCTCAAACTCTTTCTTCATCTCATCTGCAAACTCATGACTCATCTTTTCATCTCCACCAAAGATAATGTCATCAACAAATACCTCATAGATCAGAATCTAATCTCCTTCAAATTTCAAGTAGATATTGCTATCTTCACTTGTTCTCTCAAATCCAATCTTCACAAGATGGGAATGCAGGTGTTCATACCATGCTCTAGGTGTCTGCTTTAGACCATATAAGGCTTTATGTAGCCTGCACACCATGTCATTATCTTCAGATAGGGAAAAACCATCTGGTTGCTCTATATACACCTCCTCTTCAAGTACACCATTTAGGAATGTAGATTTTACATCCATTTGGTATACCTTGAATCCCTTAAAGGCTGCATATGCAAGAAGCATACGAACTCCTTCCAATCTGGCTACACTAGCAAAGGTTTCTCCATAGTCTTCTCCTTCTTCTTGGGAATATCCTTTGCATACCAATCTGGCTTTGTTTCTAATCACTATGCCATCCTCATTCAACTTATTTCTGAAAACCCATTTGGTACCAATGACATTTTTATGCTCTGTTCTGGGTACCAAGGACCATGTACCATTTTTCTCTATCTGGTCAAGTTCCTCTTCCATTGCCTTGATCTAGTCTTCATCTTTATGTGCCTCTTTGAATGATTTAGGCTCAAATTTAAAGATCATACATGAGTTTCTCTGATCTTCCTTCTTGTGAGGATTCCTGCATCCTTATCCCCTATGATCTGCTTAGGATCATGATTCAGTTTTACATACCGAGGAATAGTCTTGACTGATTTTTCTTGCTTTTCCTCTTCATCCTCATCTTCATCAGCATCAACATTTACCAGTGTAGGAACACACTTACTGGTACTTGGTTGACTGGCAACCGGTTCCCAAAAGGTTACAACTGGTTCATTCATCGCTTGCTTACTGCCGGTTTCCTCAGTTTTCTTAGAGGTTTCATCAATTCTCACATTGATGCTTTCCATAATCCTCTAAGTCCTATTGTTGTAACACTTCAGAGCTTTACTTTTGGTGGAATATCCTAGGAATATTCCCTCATCACACTTAGCTTCAAAGTTGCCCTGATGTTCACTCCTCTTGATGTAACATTTGCTACCAAATACCCTAAAGTAGATAACTACCACAGTCTTACTGGTCCAATACTCATAAGGAGTTTTATCCTTACCTTTCTTGATGAGTACCCAGTTCAATGTATAAACTGTAGTTCTCACCGCTTCTCTCCAAAAGGTGTGAGCCACCTTTCCTTGAATCAACATTGTTCTTGCTACTTTAACCATTGTTTGGTTGTTCCTCTCTGCTAGGCCATTCTGTTATGGAGTCCGGGTGGAACACCATTGCCTCTTGATGCCAAATTCTTTACAATACTTGTTAAATTCACAAGAAGTGAATTCCCCTCCTTGATCAATTCTGAGGCATTTGATTCTTCTACCACTTTCCTTTTCAACCAGTGCTCTAAAATCTTTGAACTTTCCAAAGGCTTTAGACTTGTCCTTCAAGAATGTGACCCACATCATTCTTGAGCAATCATCAGTCAAAATAATGAAATACCTATCTCCTTGCACACTCCTAGTTTTCATAGGATCACACAAATCAGTATGCACAAGATCAAGTAGATTTTCTGCTGAAAAAGATTTACCTTTGAAAGTTGAGGAAGACATTTTCCCCAGTTGACACTCTCTACACAAAGGATTTTCTGATTTTCTCAGCACCGACAATCCTCTAACTGCCTTGTTCTTACTGACTTTCACAATGTTATCAAAGTTTATTTGGAAGAGTCTCTTATGCCATATCCAACTATCATCAAACTTAGCCATAAGATAGGTACTGATATTAGCATTCAATTGAAAC
Source organism: Cryptomeria japonica (assembly GCF_030272615.1). Taxonomy (NCBI): domain Eukaryota; kingdom Viridiplantae; phylum Streptophyta; class Pinopsida; order Cupressales; family Cupressaceae; genus Cryptomeria; species Cryptomeria japonica. Next base: position 887,741,636 of record NC_081414.1, on the reverse strand, counting down.
AGGTTACCTTTGGTCTGCATACCGGTAGCCACAATTTCACCGTTCTTTCCTTTGATCCTACACACTCCATTCTTGAATTCCAGAGTGAGTCCACTATCATTCAGTTGGGCAACACTCAAAAGGTTGTGTCTGAGACCATCAACCCAATACACATTATCAACACTACTCTTTCCATTCAGAGAGATGGACCCTCTTCCTTTAACCATACATGGTGCATCATTCCCAAAATGAACCACACCACCATCATATTCTTCCAAAGATAGAAACTTTCTCTGATCACTAGTCATATGGTGAGAACACCCAGTGTCAATAATCCACTCATTGGAATGATCAAATTGGGAGACAAGAGCCTTCTTGTTCGACACATTTTCCTTTACAGCAACAAACACAATGTCTTCATTCTCTTCATCTTCTGATTCCTCATCTGTGACACCTTCATCAATTACAACAAAACAGTTTCTTTGGTTTCCTCCTTTGAATTTCTTGAACCTTTCTGGTTTATCCTTGTTGTCACTATTAGGATAGTTTATAGCAATATGTCCTATTGTAATGTCTCTAACCGGATAAGGCTCCTAACAGAGCGGACTTCTAAAGAGTTCAAAAATAGCTTGTGGGTATTCATCCCCACCGTGGTTTTTCCCATTTGGGTTTCCACGTGAAAAATATGTGTGTCATGTGTGATGCTTCGTTATTTTTTGTCAAGCATATGATAATTCAATATCTTATGTCTATCAATAAATCATGATGAACTAGCTGTTATTATGTTTTGATGATAGATTACCTATTCATGCATAAGGCTGAAATGGAAGTGTAGTATTGAGTTAAGTGGATAGCTATGTGAGTAACCAGTTAATGCTTGTCTCAGTCATTCTTATCTTTACCGGTTGCACTTTGTTTCAAACTGGTATCACTGTTGCCAGTCATTTGAAGTGTTTGTTGTCAAACCGGTTTAGGACTGTGTTTTTGTCTGTACTGATTCACCCCCCCTCTCAGTACTGGTTGGGTACTATTTGTTTATCATTGAGTTATCAATTGGTATCAGAGCATCCTCCAAGTCCTCTGTGTTATAAGCTTAACCGCTTGAGGAAAAGATCCTAGTCCAATGATGAAAAGGGAAGGTCCAAAGTTCAACAAAGATAATTTTAGTATATGGAAAGACAAAATGAATATATTCATCAGAAGCATGGGTGCTCAACACTGGAGCTATGTTGAGAATGCTTATGTTGCCCCTACCGATACTCTCACTAATGACCAGAAGAGAGAGATGCAGGAGAATGGGCAAGTCATGGAAGCCCTAATTAGTAGTTTATTTGACATTGAGTTTATTGATGTTCAAGATAAAGTAAATCCCAAAGAAATATGGGATACTCTTGAAACTATCTATGGAGGTGATGAGCATGTAAAACAAGCTAAGGAAGAAAGCCTTAGAGGAAAGTTTGAAGACATGCAGATGATTGAAGGTGAAACCATTCAATAGTATGGAATAAGAATCAAAACTATTGTCGGAGATATCAAGAGTGCAGGAGGTAAAATAGAAGATGCCACTGTTGTGAGAAAACTTCTGAGATCCTTATTACCGGTCTATGCAATAAGGGTTGCTGCTATTCAAGAGCTAAGATCGATAGACAAGACTAAGGTATCCCTAGACTCCATCATTCCTAAGCTGACAGCCTATGAGCTGAATAGTTTTGATGGCAGTGTTCAAAAGATTGAATCAACTTTTAAAGCTTCTACTGTACCATCCAAAAAAGGAAAAGAAGCAAGCACCAGTGATGAAACAAGACAAAGTAGAGTGATGGATGATGAGGAGTTTCTGATAGAATTTGAAGCTCTTCTTGCCAGGAAACTTCCAAAAGGAACTGGGAAATACAGAGGTAAGCTCCCTTTGAAATGTTTTTCTTGTAACTGGTTCTACTAGGAACTGATCCTGTTAGGGATCACTCAGTTAGGGGATGGCTAGAATACCCGGTTAAGGGTTAACCCAGTTAAAGGTTACCTTGTTAAAGGATTTCAAGAACTCAGTAGCTAAAGGATTTCAATAACTCAATAGATTTGAGTTACCCTGTTAAAGGATTTACAACAAGCCGGTTAAGGCTACCCTGTTAAGGGATTTCACAATTGTTGAAGTGGTTAAAGATCAACAGGTATAACAATGATCTGATTATAGCACTCAATGCCAATGCAGATCCACTTTAGCTCCTCTTCACCTTCTACACTTACACTCTGCAGATATCACTTCTCTCCTCTGGTCTGGCAAGGATCTTGTATCACTTTACTTGGATACACATACACAACTTTTGCCAACAACCTCTGAACACAACATCGACCTTATAGGAAAAAGATAGGTCGGTAGCATAAGCCCTAAACCCTAAACCTGTTAGGTTAAGCAGTTCAAATAATTCAATCCTGATCATTGAACACATTACATTAAATGCAACAGTCTTGAACCAATCTCAAGACATTCTCCATCGTTCATTTTCCACCAATTTCATGGCGGCTGATAACCCATCACACGTTATCACCATTTACAAACTTCACACATTCCCTAGGTAGATAGGGATAGTCTCCTTCATGCAAGATCCTTCATGCACACAAGGCTGACATGGCAACATGATCTGTTCTTTATTACACTGCTAACTCATTACACAGAGTCACTGATTGAGTCACACGGGCTTGAGGTACTCCAACTGGAAACCCTGAGACTACCAACAGGTAGTCATACAAAGGTTCCTGTACCGGTTCCCATATCAACATGCCGCTTCACTTTGGCACATATACCGGTTCTCTCTTCTTCACATATGGCGGTTCACATTTATTCACATATTGACATCAATGACAACATACAATATCATTATGTCCTCATACCGGTTCACATAATGCCAACAGACACAACCCTTTTCGGTAAACCTTCATACCAACACTGGCTTAATCTTGCTGGTGTAACTCATCAACTGAGCATCAACCATGTTGATCCTCAATAGCCATCAGGAGTAACTCAACATGTGTAACTTCATCTGATGAAGGTCTTTCACTTCTTTACATTAAGCTCACTCAGCTGCATATAGGTATCCTTGTTTACTGATAACTACCTAGGTAAATAAATTTCATCATCCTCCATTAGATCTACACCGGTGGCAACACAAAACACCTTCTTTATTTTGGTAACTCTATTTTGTGTGTAGTTGCACACATATCACCACTTATCTAGTTCATCTCACAGCCAGTTTGCCATAGTGGGAAAACTCTTCACTTCAACTCTTCCTTCACCATCCTAGTAACATATCTTGTCTTCACAAGCTTATCCGATGTGTATCTCTAATCAAACTCTCTGGAGGCTTAACTATTCTCAGACTCTGGAAGTAATCTCATCTTCCACTTGGTCATCTAGTCTGTTCATTCACTCACTTGCTTTCTGCTTCTAACATTGCACTAATCATATCATAGTTGTCATTATGGAGAGGTATCTTCATCTTGACATATGTCCCGGTGTCTTTTCATATGTCAACTTGCTCACAAAATCATCTTACTCTATCAATATATTCATATTACCTATGATAACTTCTTCATCCGTTGGGAGTCTCACTAGTTAACCGTACACTAGCAATCTAGTAACCTACACATACATCACCTCCGGTGTTGATTTGATCCAAATAGAATTCCACCTCTTCATCACAATCAATACCCATGTAGTCTCTTTATTTCGGTTGTATGCAACACCATATCAACAACCCTTCTACTATCTATTCACATTATTGCACCTCTAGCATACCGGTTCTTCCTTCTACATGAAGATGATCACCGAGTTGTCACTAATGGCAATATCACATCATTTATTCTCTCATGCTGGTCCATCTTCCATTTAAGTTGACATCAAACTCTAATGCCAACAACCTCTTGTTCACTAGTTGACTTCAATGTCAGTGATATTAGTAACAACCTATACCGGTTGACATCAATGACAACACAATGCCAATAATTGTTTAGTGTGTTGGACATATCGGTAAGGGTATGTACCCATAGAAGGACTTACCAGATGTTCTATTTTGAACCAACCCTATGTCGGTGAGTTGAATGTACATTGATGTGTGCCCCAGGGAGCTGAGGTGAAAAACATGCAGAGGTCGGTGAAATGTTCATTGACATTGTTGTTTATGTAGTAGGTGGTCATTAAATGATAAAACCGCAAATCATAGGTTCATAACAAATTGATGTGGCTCGAGGAAGATTGGACGACAAAGAATGATTAGACAGTTGAGGGATTACGATCCAAGCATGAAATACGATTGTAGATTGACCTCAAGAAAGAAATTGTTGGATCATAAATGTGTCAACAAATTTCAAGGCCAGAAAATAGGGTTAGGTTTGTTATTTTTGGAAAACATGCTTTGGACAGATGAAAAATGTGTGATTTATCTCCTTGAACTAGGTGAACAATCCAAGGAAGATCAAATCAGATTGGATACATATTTAATTGGAGAAAGGAAACCCTAACCGTCCTAAGCTTGAATTAGTTTTTGGCCAGAAGCCTCAAGTTTAAAAGATGCTGGCCTAAGACTAATATTAGATGATGGTGGAGAGTGAAAGTGTGTGAGAAAATGTTGTTTAAGTGAAAAATAAGATAAATTTGAAGTGTTTATGTACCAGTGATGAGGAACAAGAGAAGCAGTGTAAAGGACAAACCAACAGTGTAGGTGAAGAACATAGAGGTGTCAAAACCGGCAGAGGTAGAACCTAGCAAAGAGTGCTCAAGTATGAATTGAATCCAATAGTCAGAGGGAGAGAAGATTTAGTAGAGTAAGAATCTACAGAAAGGCATTATTGCAGGGTGTGTGGAGTTTTTCACAGACTGATAAGATTGAAACTGGTAGTGCAGAGTATTGAAAGGTTGCAAAACTTCATTTGCAACATGGAATTTATGTGTGGATTTGAATCTTCATATTTTCTTCACTAAGTAGGTTCTTAGTGCAGGGGTTGTAGCTTCTTTAGGTTGTAGCCTATAAATTGATCAGGGGTTGATGCTCCTTTGAGTCGGTACTCATAAATCAAGGGTTGATGCTCCTTGGGTTGGTTCCCTAAAATTGTAATTAGATCATTTTCATTGTGAGGCTAGATTGGAGTAGAAGATCTCCAACAACTATTCTCACCGAGGTTTTTCCCACATTGGGTTTTCCTCATATATCTAGTGTTATGTGATGCATTCTTGTTTATGTGTTATATTGATTTTATAGAAAATCTTTTCACACACTCAGTTTGCATTGTTTGGTTTACCGGTCAGTTCTTTGTTTGTTTTAATGTTGTGATAGTATATCCTTGATTAGGAAAGAAGTGTTTAAATCACTGATTCACCCCCCTCTTAGTGATCCATTGTGTCCAACAGTTATAGTATAACCAGTATAGATAATATTTTAACCAGAACTCATGCAACATAGCAGATGCTCATTTTGAGTTCAAATTTTTTTGTAATCTAGTACTTTGGATTTGTAGTTAGTGAGGCTCCTTTTGTGATGACCAGTGTGCTCTAGGCAGTGTGTCTTCCTGCATGTGTAGGCCCCTCTTGTAATATTTATTCAGTTGGCCAGTAGATAGATATTGTGGGTCTCCAATCCCACTATGGTTTTTCCTCTTTGAGGTTTTCCACATATAAATCTTGGTGTTATGGTATTGATTCATGTGGTTGCATTAATATTACTTGGTGTTACTTTCTTTTATGCATACCGGTTATTAAGTGGATTCGTTAATAAGGTTAAAAATATTATATCTGACAAAATATTGATCCCCCCCCCTCTCAGTGTTCTTGGACTCCAACAATTGGTATAAGAGCTTGGTGCCTTGGAATAAGTGTAACAACTTGAGGAAGATCCTGTATTTGGAATCCATGGAGATGAGTCTACATAAGGAACTTGAAGTAGCACTTGAAGACTATGATGCTAAAAGGTTGAAGAACTTAAAGTTGCAAGATGAGTTAAATTATGCAAAGGAATTCATCCTTACCCTGTAGGAGAGGTTATCATCTACTCAAGCTAAAAGGAAGGAACTTTTACAAAATTCAGATGATGAAGAGAAGAATGCCCTTAAGGAATTGTGTCAGAAGCTGAGCCAGGAGAATAATGGCATGAAGAATGGGATGCAAGCCATGACCATGAGGATGTCCAAGGAAATTGAAGATCAGAAGAAAATCTTACTATATCTCTGAAAGATAGATTTGAGGAATGCATTAGGCTAGTGCATGAGAATGATGTGTTGAGAACTGAGTTGGTGCAATCACAAAACAATGAGCAAGAGTTGGAAAGAATGCTGATAGTCCTAAGAAGTGATCTAGATGCTGCAAATGAATGCAAAGAAAAGTTCAGGGTTAGTTTTGCAAAGCTTTATGAATTATTGAAGGATCAAAGAAACACTGGAGACATTAGAGGTCTTGGATTTGAGCATGGAGAAAGCTCCGGAAATGCAAATCAAGGGAATTTACTAGACAACCAGAATCTAAAAATACTGGTAAGGTAATCTAATGCACACAAATTTAACCCATAGCTCATTTAATACTCAGAATCATAATGTAGTTCCCGGTCAGTGTTTGTAATGCTCGCCAAAATACCCCAGAGAAATATAGCTAAAAAACATGCTAATTTAATTTTTTATAAACAATACAATACATAAAATCACTTAAGAAATACAACAAGCACACAACAACATTTAAGTGTTATGAACATAGAATAATTCACTCAAGCTATTCAAACAATTACGCAAGCAGAATACAATAAATCATTACTACCAACCCCCTAGGGTATCTCAACGTCATTACTTAATCTACCTACATAAGCAATAAACATTTAATTTCTTCCAGTTCAATACCTCATAATCTTAATCATTATACACACATAGGTGCAACATAGAAATACCTAACACTCATGATATGCAACCTTCTTAATCTTTCATTTAATATGAGATTCTATCTTTCAATGCACCACTATTTCCTTTTTCACTTAGATTCATTTTATACACCAAGTCCAAATGTTCCTATTATCATTAACCAACCTCTAACTATAAACATCACCATACCCATACCAAGATTAATCCCTTACATTGCATTAACATGATTTCTGTTTACAATTAACTTCTACATAGTCATTTATAATTCTATGCTTCTAGCATACTTATTACTTCATCATGATTCCTAAAGTACATAAGGCAATACTCACAAACCATTTAACCCATAGCTCATTTAATACTCATAAAATCTCTTACACTATATCAGCTAACCAACAATCATCTCATTACAAATTAAGTAACTAAATGATTTCATCTCAACACAAATTAAGGTACAATATCCTAATTCCATAACCACTAATAGCATCTACCAAATGGAGATATAATCTTAAACCATAACACATGATACATTCTAATCCTTTCCTAAAAGACAAGAACTCATTTAATTGTCTTCCCATACACTTACTAGAAATTTCCATTAATAAGATTAGTAATTCATTCATTAAGAACATGCATACAATATTTTCATAAGGAACATTCAACTACATCCCAAGCATTATAAGATTTTCAATCCTACCATTAGATCACTAACTACGAAGTATGATACTATAATTTCAAATTCTTTAATCACAACTTATAAACATGTGCTAAGATATCTTCCAAAATTACTCAAACTCATACATCCTATCAAGAAATAACATTTCTTCTAATTAAATCATTAGTTAAAGACATCATTTCAGATCTAATACCATTGTCATAACATTTACACCATTTTCTTTTAACATGGCTTATCAAGAACACGAAATGCATCCATTTCATTTAATATAAATATGTTACAACACAAATCAAGGTTCACCATTACAATCATATACCATAATCAAAATCTATCACTATATCTAGAACAACATAGTCATTCCTCATAAACATGATCTCTTTTACAACCATTACATAAGAATTTCATTACATAAGTCACATCATCATTTACATTCTTGCTGTAATTATTATCCATGAATAATCTAAAGAATCATCCTCATCCACGCAAGAAGAATCCAAAGACAGGAACATCCCAATGGTTTAAAAGCACCAACCACCCGACCATGTGGAACCAAAGGAACCACCCCCCGTGCTAAGAGATGACACAAGGTCCCAACACACACTCTACATCTAGGCTAACACTCAAAACCAAAGAGACTAACCAACAAGGACTCTCAAGCAAGAACTCACACAGAGCCACAAGAATAAACTCCTAGAGGCGTAAAACTCATTAGGACATAAATGCATCCAATAAGCATAATCATAAATCATAAAGGGGGAACACATGTAGGAGTGGAGTTTCATCACATGCCATCCTCATAACATAATAACACAAGGCACTAGCTTGATGGACATGTGGAGTCATCTTAACCTATGAGAGACCAAGGGAGATTATCTTAGCATCTTCATGACCTTCTCATGCTTATCCTAGAACATCCTCCCTAGGACTAAGTCATGAGGCTCAAAACTATTCATTATCTTATTTAAATGAGTTATAATTTTCCCATCCCAATAAATTCATTATCAATGTTATCACTTGTTTATAAATCATGGAAAACTCCAATGTGCCTTGGTGGTCTAGACTTCATGCATCCTTATAAGGAACCTCATGCAAGCCTATCTCTCATGACCCCGGTCATCCCAAGGAAGCCCACTCCTCCTAACATGGCCCAACAACACATCACAAGAGGCTCTACGAACATAAATACATGAAAATAATACTCAATGTAGCCAATAACTTCCACACATACTCTCACAACATATGCAAGGCTACAACAACATCAATATAACAAAATGAGCCTATTGGCTAGCAATAAACAAAGGCATATCAAGCCATCAAATGCTGCCATCAAATAGAAGATAACATCACAACAAGGCCTACTCACTTGCTGGTCCAAAATAACATATATATTCACCTCAATCATCCATGGCCTATTCACATGGAAGAGAGTGTATAATGTCCACAATGGTGCAAAGGAGCAAATATACATAAGACCATCCAAATACATTGAAACTGATAAAAGCCAAATCTGGAAATATAATAGCCCTCAAATAAAGCCTCTGGTACAAAAATTAATCCGAAAAGTACCACACAAGCAAACAAATAGCAAATTAACATATAGGAAAAACTACAGGAAAAACCAGTCCAAGCCTTTAAACCAATTTAAATCCAACCACTAGAAATCTCCAAATTAATCTCAGAAATTCATTCACCAAAGATGCCAACCCCCATGAATGCACAGGAAGGCCCATTTATCAAAATAAAAAAATACAAAACAAAACCAAGCAAAACCATGCTCCAATCAAAATATTTCAAAAATATTATATTCCATACCTACCTTCCCAAAGTTCAAGAAAATAAAATATATTTTCTACCTACCATAAACTTCCAGCCAATCAAATCCAAAGGTAGGTAAAATAAATTAAACCATTGACCTGGGGTGAAAATAACTTTTAAATAAAAGAATACAAATTATCCCCTTTTAATTACTTAATGGGTAAAATAATACTACCCAATAAATAAAATTCACTTCAACATTAAATAAATAATAAACACTTGAAGGCTAATATTAAATCAAAACTCCATGCATGACACAGACTCAGAAAGACACAGAAGGCTTTCAGCAAACCTAGAAATACAAATATTTCCCACAAACTATAGAATAAAACCTTACAACAAATTTATGCCTTCATATATTTCCTTCCTCACTATACAAATTTTAGATTCATTTCCCAAGCTCACACATTCAATCTGCAGACACGGAGCATATAGGAAAACTATAAACTAAAATATAAAAAGGTAGAATACATCTCCAACCTACAACCCATGTTATGGAAGAAGCTGAAGAAGAAATTCCACCAGCCAAACCAAATCCAACCCAAGCTCCAGCCAAAATCCAAGAGAGAACAAAACCAAAACCAAGAAGAAAACTTGCTGGAGAAAATTTTCTAGAGAGGAACCAACCCACGAAAACTTCATGGAAAAGAAAATAAAAAGACAAACATTAACCAAAAACCCTAGCCTCAATCTTAGCCAATCAAAATATTCCAATCTATAATATATTTTACCAACCCCACCATATAATATAATTTTACCTCCCTTTTTAAATTCAACCAATAAGAGAAGAGGGAAGGTAAGGTAAATATAAATCATGCTTTTACAATTTGGTGGGAATGTTTTATCATTTTATTATTTATACAACCCACTTAATATAAAAGTCAAACTAATAAATAAAACTTGAGCCACAATTAAATAAATTAAATGGGGAAATTAAATTAAATAAACCAAAGGCTCATAAATGAATTAATGAACTAGATAAACATTAAAAGCCAAATAAATATTAAACCATAGGTGATTAAATAAATAAATAAATAAATACCAATAAAGGTCAAATCACAAATAGATATAAAACACATCATAAACTAAACAATAACTATTAAATAAATATTAAATCATCATTAAAATAAATAAACATTTAAATATCAAATAATCAAATAACCAAAAAGGCAAGAATCCAATAAATTAAATTAAACATTAGATAACCAAATAATCAAATCACTATTAATCCAAATAATTAAAATAAACATCATTAATTATTTAATCTCGTATCAATAATCAAATAGTCAATCTCAACATAAAAGGAGTAATCAGCCAATACTAACATACTCACAACATAGAAGAAACCCAACTTACTAACTATCATGATGACTTGCGCCAAGACACTGATGACTCATAGTGAACAACTTAGATTTAGAGTATGTGAGGGGAAATTGTGCCAACTCCGAACCACATACCATTGGGATTTAAAGACACGCTCAAACCTGTGGAGCCAGGTGGAGTCGATGTCTGGTACCTGCAAATCCTGCATCCACGAAGAAATGATATGACATATGCATATATATATTATAATAGACAAGGGTTAGAGAATTGCAATGACACATCCCACTCGCAATGAGTGATGTGGAATTGTCTCTATCTTGAAGACAATCATACAACAATCAAACACACCATAAGATAAACTCATCATAGATAATCATTAAATATGGTTAGTACATGAAAACATCATCAAGTGCATGATTAGTATAATTCACGATTATAGTAAGGCATGTAAAATCCATCAACAATTATGCTCATCAAATCACATGATCAATATAATCTTTCGATAGTCAATCACATAATAAGCATATAGTGTCTAATAAATCACACGATCATTAATGATAGTATCAACATCCTATAAATCATTTGAAATAGCCTATGCCCAATAGTGTCTATCACACATGAATTAAAGGTCAACTCTAGTCAAACAAGTCAAGTCAGGGGTGGACCTTACAATGTTCAAATTGTAAGAAGTATGGTCATAGGATAGAAGATTGTAGAATGAATGTGAGATGTCATGCATGTGGAAATTTTGGACATATGGCTAATCATTGTAGGTCAAGGAATGGTCAAGGACTCAACAAGGCAATTTAGAAGAACAATGTTACTTGCTTTGCATGCAACAAAATAGGACACATTGCTAAATATTGCAGAAGAAAGAATACACTGGAAGGGAATGACACATATAATGAGAAGGGAAAGTAAAAAGGTTGATGAAATCCAACAAGCTCATGCTAAATAGTGGGTTAGGAAATATGATGATCAATCGATAGAGGCAAATTTCCCGGTTACTCACCTGACATAGAAAAATGTTCTTGCACTGATAGGAAACACATCTGGTAACTAAGGCATTAGCCTTAGTGGGAGGAAAATAAATGATAAATTCTACATTACCCCAGTAGTGGTTTGAAAGCTTGTTTTTGATCTTGGTGAAGTCAGTTTTGAGGATAACTAACGCTGAGATAATGGATTTTGAATCCGGTATGATATGCTAACATGAATTAATGTCAATAAGGAGTTAGGTTTTCATAGGATAAAAAGGATAAGTTACTTGATTTTTTATCACACAACACTTAGAGAGAAGCAAAGCGAGTTTAAGGTGATCAAGGCAATTAAGATCTTTTCCAGTGATTTTCAGTATTTTCTGAGTGAATTTTCAAAGGTTTTCACCGACTTAGGTTGAGAGGTATTTTTCTATTTTTCACACTACTAAGCTAAAATCATGATGGATTCTGGATCTTCTCCCACTCTAGAAGATGTGGCTACCCCTATTGTGGTGGACATTAAGGATCATCCATGTCTAGAATTTAAGCAGTGCCCTCAAATTGCAAAGGTCGATGACTCAATCGACGCATTTTATAGGGTTCCTGACAAATTTCTTTATGTGGAAGATGTGAGAGCATATATTCACTATACTCTAGAGGATCTAAGATCATCAAAGATTAAATCAATGTACTTGTCGACTTTGCTGAACAAGGATGGATTGATCAAATCAGAAATTTCAAATTTTGAAGGATCAGGGTTTCACCAATATTATGGAGATGCTTGAGTTCAAGGATGAAATGATTCAGTACGTGCTGAGATAAATCCATGGTGAGTTCATATGGTTTGACCACCCCTATAAAATCACCAAGGAGGCAATTCGTGCTATCACTAATTTACCCTAGGTTGGACAGACACCAAGCAAGAGGAAGATTCTAAACAATGAAGTGAACAAGCTAGCCAGTACCACCTTTTACAACCATTCGATGTGGATTAGCACCATCAGGGATAAAGATGTTCAATTTGAAAGCATGGTGATTGGATACAAGGTAACCCAATCCAACTGGTTGAACTATGTTTCTAGTTCTTATATCTACTATGCACACAAGATGGTAAAAGATAATATGAAATATAATTTATGTTAGTGGATGTGCAATGGATTGATTTCAAATTTAAGAAAGATTAAGGGAAAAGTGAAAGGTACATTCCTGTATGGGAATCTCATTATCTGTTTAATTCTTTATTTTTGAACGAGATACCAAGATCTGATAAGAGGCAATGGGCCTTTGATATACCAATAGGAAAAAAGAATAAGGATGTCTTGAGGACTTTGGGACAGGACAAAGACTCCATTATATGGGGTTATTTCAAAGCATTTCAGAAAGCAATGAAGAAGAGGGAAAGGATACCTAAGCATATAGTTGACAAATACTCTACTGACATATGCTTCATGGAAAAAAAGGATGAAAACTTAATGTAGGCAGTGCAACTTAGAACTATCTGGGTTACTGAAATGGGCTATGAGGTTGATGCACAGATCTTGAATCTCTATGCCAAGATGCTTATAGATTCCTCAGTTGATGAGAAGGAGAAAATTTTTGGTATTGCAAAGAAGAAAGAATCTGAAGTGAAGATAGGTTTCAGTAAGAAGAAAAGGGAAGGATAAATAAAGAAGATTGGACAGGCTATCTAGAAGATGTCTTTTGAGATCAAACAAATCATTGGTTTGGCAGAGACATCTCCTTTGACAACTTTACAGGCTTCTCTGAAAGAAAGAACTGACAAGGGTATGTTGAAGAGGAATAAATTGAAGACCTTTATTGAGACTGTAGATGAAACACCAAAGATTCCTAAGATCTACATGAGGATTTAGAGGGAAAAGCCCGAGGAAGGGAAGCGCAAAAAACCAAAGTTAGTCCTCTAGTAGCGCAAAAAATTTTTTTGAAGGAGAGGAAGCCTACTGAGAAAAGAAAACCAGCCAAGGAGTCTGCTCCCGCCCCTGGTAAGAAGAAGAAATCAGACCTAGATAAAACTCTTGAATCTAGAAAAAGTGTTAAGGTTATTGGTCTTCTTTCTATTGCTGAATTAATTGATCAAATTAAAAAGAATGGTATTTTGAGTAACATACAACATTATTATGGTGATATGGATGATAAAGAGCAAAATAAAATAGAAGAATTAGTTTTATTATACTTGGACATATATAAGAAAGATTTACTTGAGATTAAATCTTCATCCAATTCTACAGCTAAAGTCTTGGCGGCTGCTAAATTTTGCACTCTTTGCCTACGGATCAAAAAACTCATTTATGAAGGCATTGAGCTAATAAAGAAACACTTCAAGTTATCATTAGAGGGCCTTTGAGTAGCCGAGATCTTATGGACTATCTTATCAAACTTAGCCACAAAATCTCTCATTGTGTCGGGGATGTCCTTTTTCAATTGTGACAATTGAGCCAAGAGTGAGTGTTCATCCTCAACTAATTTAAATCTATCTTCGAATTTTGTCTTGAGATCTTGCTAATTTGTAATATCACCGTTAGGTCAATGGTAAAACCAATCTGCAGCAACTTCAATCAATGTTTGAGCAAATAATCTTATAGCCACATCTTCATGCTGGATTGCTAACACACCACAAGCCACATTAAAGGCAATCAAATGGTCATTAGTCGTGACCTTCCCATCACCACTAAACTTGGGTAAATGACCTCTTGATCCTTTCAGTAAGGGATTTAAATTTGCTCCAAGAGCAGGTGGCCCTATAGCTGGCCCCCAAGGGTTATTAGCAACCATGGGAAAAACAATATTCAAAGGTGTAGGATTGATTAGAGTAGGAAGGGAAACACCATGCAAAGTTAGGGCATGACAAATAGAAGATATAGGTAAAACAAGAGACGTTCTTGGAGGTCTACTTCTTGCTCTTCTTTTGGGTGTAAAGGAAGCAAAAAAATTTAAATTTTATAATTCTTGAAATACATAATCAAACACTTCTTCACCCCTTTGGGACCTTGTATATCTTCTTGAATCCAACTTGTTTATAAAATGCCCCTTCAATATGAACACAGGATGAATACTTAAGCTAATAACAAGACAACCCTATGCATCTTATGATTGTATCTAATCTACTACTCGACTCCCCAATAGAGTCACCAAAAATCTGTTGGTTAGTAGATTTGTCTTTTACACATTTTAATTCCTTAACTTCTACATGCCCATAAACAAAAGACAAAACACACCAACAATTGGATAACTTCTTAAACAATTAACCTATGTATACGGGTACAATTCCCCAAGAATTATTTTCAATAAGCTCAGGTTATAATAATTTCTATGCACACTTTTAACTAGAAAGCATTTAAGGTATTTAAGCATTCATATGTCAACACAAAATGAATACTATAAATGTTTTTAAGTACAAATTTCTTTTAAAATCTCACAAACTTTCATTCCTCTAATCGGAAAGACATACATTTAAAAAAAAAATCTTTCTACATATTCACATATACTATATCAAAAAGATGACAAATTCCACAATCGAATCGAATCCTCATAGAGATTCACACTTCAATTCATAAATACATAGATTTTTAAGATGAAAAATGTTGCAATTTCATTCGCAGATCAAATTATCTTTCCTTCAAAATACATAACACTACAAAAATAATATAAAGCTTATGTCTTGTCTCAACCAAAAATTCTTGGACCTTCTACAAGGCTCATAACCAAGTATATATAGCGACCAGGCCATGATAGTTTGTTACAATTAAAACCAGAGTAAAATGTTTAACCCTCTCTGGGAGTTAAAGAAGTCTATCCCTATAACTAAAAAGCAACTACTCAACAAGAAAAGTGGCATAAGCCATGAGCAATGACTATGTGATCAAACTCTAGTAGTCAACCTGGCTTCCACCTATTTCTCCTAAGGCGAAGGAGTGCTACATATATTGCGTCATTCCAAATGAGCTGTAGAGAAGTTGAGAATGAACTGATAATGCGGAAGACCAATATGAAGTATTCACATCTTCTAGACCTCCTTTTTTCTCACCTATACAAATTTTCCCTTATGTATCTCGAGATGATCAAAGAAAACAACTAGCATGGATTCAATTCATGCAATTTTTGAGAAATATTCTATTGTTAAGGATTTTGCTTCCTGGATTTATTGAACTCGATCCTTGAAGGCTTGAATCATATTAGCTGAATCTTCAAGTGTCTACCTATCATCTTTCAGGAGCTGAATATCTATGCACTTCATATCTTTTTGCATAATATTAATCAATTCTTTTAACTCCTTCAAAAGTTTGATTGATTCTTCATGCCCCTATTCAATAATTGAGTTCCTCCATTCAATATTTTCTTTGCATACAAAAAGAAAATTGTCATCTAGACCATGCATTGGTTTTTTTGCTAGGAAGTTCATGACTCCATACCTTTGGGTATCTCTCATTTGTTTCAACACAGCTACGCATTTGCTTTTCTCTTTTTTCCAAGTGATTATTTCTATTTCTAATTAATTTCCCATAGACTCTGCACTTCCAAATACCTTAATCAAATTAGAGATGTAGCTTGTACCTTGTTGAGCAACTGATTCTGACAACTCACCAAAGACATTTGTTACCATCTGACTTCTCTGAACCTGATCAAGCAATCTCTAGTTCATTGGTGACTTTGGATCAAATGACAAATGTACCTAGGAAAGTGGTTGTGGATTGGGATCTTGTATGGAATTGATGTATTGGGCCATCTACATTATAATATGTTTCATTTCAATCTTATCTTTTTCGTCCTTCCAAGTCCTAGTCAGAATTCTCTTGGTGGAGGTTTCCAGGTGTTTAACATCTGCAGCTTGACAGGTCACCCCTAAATCAACCTTTTCAATTAAAAAGTCTTTTTCAGTGATTGTATCAACATCTTTATCCATTGGGGGTCGAGCTACTTCTATAATCCATTGCCCTATTTGATCATCTACATCTATCATTGCTTTAGTTTTAAGTCTCTTGGACTTTGACGTTCTCCCCAAAAATTTACTAACCATATCTTCCATTGGAATAGAGATTAGAATTACATTTCTTTTCTTGCTAAGTGAAGTGCTAACCATTTGGGTACAATAGATGTTTCCTTGGGTGGAGGTGATTGTTGGTTAGTGATAACAACAACCATGGTATTTGTAGAATCCCCAGTTTATTGAGTTTCCTTTCCCTTGTCAGTAGCACCAGCAGTGAGCTTGTCCTGCACCTGGGAATCCATCATCCCTTGAATTTATTCTTTAGAGTCCAAATCTATAACAAGTGGATTTGTAGGGAGTTTCTGAATGTTATTCTTTCTATGGGACCGTGTGACATGAATAGGAGAGGAACTCAAAGAAGATTCTCCTAAGTTTGCACTTTTTTTTTTCTTGGTCTTCTATTTTTATTATGTGCAACATTTATAGAAATGTTCAAAGAGGGAAAAGATACTTGTGAAGTTGCATGAGTTTGGACAACTTTTATACTCTTAGGTGCAGAAATGGGCTGCTGACCAAAACAATGGTCCTTTGACCATCTTTCAATCTGTCTAATAACATTGAAGGTTCTAGCTTGAATGTTGTCATCTCCTTTTCTATCCCAATCAACTTCTAGAATAGGTTGTCCCAGCATCTTCTCATTGAATTCGGGATCAACAAATTCTTCCCCCTCATCCTCTTGTACATAGGAGACATTAATAGATAGACACATCATCACAATCTATTGAACTGTGAACCTAGACCACAATATCCTTCTGACTTCAAACTCATCATTATAGTTCTCCCAGTAGTCTTCCAGCCGAGGTTCATGAAGAAAATAAATATCAACATTCAAGTTTTCTATGGAAAACCTGTTGGCATTTTTGGCATTAAGTTGTCATTGATGTCAATCGATTGGGAAATGACATTGGTATGATGGCTACCAGCAAAGAAATGTACCAGTATGAATTTTCTAGTGAACCACTGCTAAGGCAATAAGCCTATCTAGAAGATGGCTGGCTATGTATGATGAAGAGGTAGAATTCTAAAGAAATCAAAAATCACTGGAGGAGAAGATGAGTTGCTAGTATAATGTACTCTACTGGTTAGCACAAGAAGAAAGTTCTACCAACAAAGGGATGTACCGGTATGAGCTTGCTAAATGATCAGGTTTGGATCGACTATTTTTTTGGTGGGCCACATCTTGATCGTTCTGATGCCATGTGGAGCAGAGGTGGAAAACATGCTATGGTCGGTGAAGCCCCATCGACAAGGTCATTGAAATAGATAATAATAATGGGATTATATTTGACTATTGTGGCTTGAGGAAGAAAGTATAATAGAGGAAGATCAAGGAGTAGTTGGCGCTTGCATCCATGCAAAGGAAATCTGATTCAGAAAGACCTCGAAAAAGAAAAAGTTGAAGCATTTTTATTTGTGTCGACAGATATCAAGGCAGGAGATCTTGTTCGAGATTACTATATTCAGAAAATATGCGTTGGATAATGGAAACCCTATACAGATGCATCCTTGAAGGATAGGTGATTGATCCAAGATAGACTAGATCATATCTCATAAAGATTGTGTCGGGAAGAGGAAACCCTAACCGCTCCAAAGTTTGAATTGCTTTCTGATGGAAATCACGTGAAAAAAAAGGAGAGCTTGAGACAAAGAAAGTTGATACCATGGAGAAGAAGAAGAGAAAAGAGAGAGTCAGTGAAAGAGAAGAATTGATAGCCTTAGAAATAGTTCTATGAAAACAGTAGTGTAGGTGAGCAAGCATACCGATGAGAGGATTCTATCGACATAACTATAGTTTTTGCATTTGAGCCAAACCGATAAAGTGTGACAGAGTAAGAAATATCTAAGAGTGACATAGTGTGTTAAGAGATTGTGTGAGAGAGGGAGAGAAAGAGAACAGAGGCCAAGAATCAAAGAAAGTAATTTCACAACTGGTGGTGTGAGGTTTCATGGAGAAGAAAAGACTGTCAACTGATAGTGAGTTATTTGATCAAAGAGTTACCAAATTAATTTGAAACAAGAAGCTTTAATTGTATTCAAATTGTATTTCAATATACATCACCAAGTTGAAGCTTGGTGCTCCTTGGGTTGGTGCCCTAAAAGTGTAAGGGTTGGTGCCCTAAATCTTTATAACCTGGTGTTTTACTTGTGAGGCTGTATTGGAATAGTAGTTTCTAGAAGCATTTCTCATCGAAGTTTTTCCCATATTGGGTTTTCCTCGTATACCTAATGTTGTGAGTTTCATTTGTGTGAATGATCTCTTTAGTTTTCCTTTTTTCTTTACCAGTTTGGTTGCTTAGAGATTGAGTGGTTAACTAGTGTTCTGAAGTTGATTTGAAAGTCAAAAATATTTAGGAACCATTGATTCAGCCACCCTCTCAGTGGTACTCTGGGTTCAACAATTGGTATCAAAGCCTAGGTTCTTAGTTATCTTTAAACCTTGGGTAGATTCTGGACTTTGAACATAATGACAAGAAATGAGTCTTTTTCCTAAAAAACCCCCATGTTTGATGGATCTAACTATGCCTTCTGGAGCAGAAGAATGAAGACCTATATTTCCTCCCTGGGTTTTCATGTGTGGATGTCTATCAAGAATGTATATGCTATTCCCAGTGTTCCTCCGAGTGATCTGTATGCCAAAAAGGAGTATGAGAACAATGCCAAGGCAAAACATGCTATCTTGAGCAAGTTGTCTGATAATGAGCTTGTCAAAGTCATGAACTGTGTATCAACTAAGGAGACTTGGGATAAACTGCAGAGGTTGTTTGAAGGAGATGCAAAAGTCAAAGAGGCCAAGCTGCAAGCACTAAGGGGCCAACTTGAGAGTATCAAGATGAAAGATGATGAAAAGGTTGTAGATTATCTTCATAGACTTGATGAAACTATGAATACCATCAGAGGACTCAGTGAAGAGATTATAGATGAGACTCTTGTCAAGAAGGTTCTTAGATCTCTCACACCTAAGTATGATACTAAGGTGTGTGCCATAGAAGAAGCTAAGGATCTGAAGACTTTCACAATGGATGAGTTATTTGGTTCACTAACAACCTTTGAGATGAGAACAGTCGGTGATAGTTCCTTTGTTAGGATTCCCAAAGATACTGAGAGGGGGGCTGAATCAGTATCTTGTTGGTTGACAGATTTTCTGACCTTATTAAATAATTTGCATTCCAAAACAATGTACTGGTAAACAAGAATTAATGTAGTAAATATGAACAATAAACACAACATAGAAAGCACACCATAACACAAGATTTTTGGCAAGGAAACCTGATATGGGAAAAACCTCGGTGGGATTTATGACCCACAATATTCACTCACTGGCCAATGAATCGATATTACTTACAATAGTGTGTCTCCACGTAAAGGAAGGCCAACTGCCTAGAGCTCACTACTCAAATACAAAAGGAAGTCTCACTGCCTTACAATAATGGATTATGGAAATCCAATGTGATGTACTACTACAAAAAGCATCTGTTATGCCAGGTTTAGTACCGGTTGAAGCTCATACAATAACCATAAACCTTTCTCCAAAATTTGCCTTAATATTCGCTCTACCTATCCATCCTATCTTCTATCACTTACAAAATGATCTACAAGATCTCATACTTATATATGAGTCTTATTACAATATGCCATGTCACCTTAAAAAAATATATTACGATTAAATACAATATACAATAATCAAAATCCCGTCGGCTAGGGTGTCGGTAAACATTCTTGTCACTGCTGGTGAACTATCTATTGGTGTAGAGTCTGTCGGTGCCAGTGTCGGTGCCTATCAGTGCCATAAGATTGCAAGGTTGCCATCAATGACAATACCTTCAGTCACCTACAATTATCATTGGAGTGTGTAATGCCAACAATCTCCCCCTTTGGCATTGATGGCAACACCCATGAAAAAAATTGAAAATTGTATCAAAAAATTGAAGTCCAAAAATCTTACCAAAACTGTGTGCTCCCCCTAAGCAGATGATCTCTTTTGTTAATCATTTTTCTCTTCTCTACTACCCCTTTGACATCAATGAAAAAGGCTGTCAAAATGTCAACTGAGTTCAGTTATCAGCTAGAACCCTGTAACCATTTGGTTACAATCTGAAATAGGTCAGCTAATACAAAATTAAGGCTCTGAGTGAACCTATCACTCTCCTTCAATGTTGCCTCTATTCTTTGAATGGTACTGGTGAGGTGATGCATTTTCTCTTCTAGTGTCTTCAATCCCTGAACAAGTTCCTCTGAGATCTCTTTTCTCAAAGAGATGAGGTTATCAAGCTTTGGACCGAGTCTACATTTAAGTTCTTTTTCCTTTCCTTTTATTCTTTCCTTTTCCTTCTCCAATTTTTCAAGTTTTTATTCAAAACCAATTATCTCTTGTTCTATAACTGATATTGGTTCTGATGAACCAATGATATTGTTAGCTATATCATTTATTTCTTTTTGTACTTTTCTGATCTCCTAATCGATATCCATTGTCAAAAGATTAGTCTTACATGTATCTCTATATAGTTCCTTAAACTCCATTATTGTTTTATCAAGTACCGGTAAGAGGGTATCAATGTGTCCCATGCACTTCTTTATTGTCTCATCAAAGAATTTCTCCTTTTCTTTATCTATTTTCTCTTTAAATGTCTCTTCATTTATTTGATCAATAGTCAATATGTTTCCAGTGATGTACTTAGACAATGTGTCTAATTGGATCAAAGAATCTTTATTTTCTACATTGCACTTGGGTGCAATCAATTTTAATATCATCTATAGCCTTGTATGCTAATACATTATAATCTGTGATTTTCTTGATAGAATCCAATAGTACCTCTGTTACATTACTTGGTCTGAACTCTACCAAAGAAGTACCAGATGGCTGTCCAACTACCTTAACAATCTGCATGCTGCTTGTGTGAGTAACCTCTTTGCTTGCCTCAACCTTTGGTGGGTCATCTTGTGTTTACATTTCTATCAACAAGGGTTTAGGATTCTCAGCTATTGCCGGTGGCACTGTCTCTGAATGTACTTGTGTTTCAACCTTTTTCTCTTCCTGTTTCTTAGTATGGGTCTCTGCTGGTTTCTCTGTGCTCTCTACTACCGACTTTTCTAATGGTTTCTCAGTGTTATCAGTCGGTGCCTCTTATGATTTTACAGTGGTATCCACTGTCAGTTTCTCTATCTGCACCTTTGCACTGTCCACTACCGGTGACTTAGTAGGTTTCTCTGCAGCCGGTATCCCATCTGTCGGTTTTTCAATGTATGCATCAATGGTGTCAGTCACCATTCCAGGTAACCAGGGGATCAACTGATTGTTTAGTTTGTTCAAATTGTATTTCAACCCCAATCTCAATATGCTCTACATGTGTTTCAACCTCAATCTTGTCAGTCGGTGGCTCAGTAGCCACATCTTTCTTCTCACCACTGGTCTCCTTATCAACCACAATATTGACTTCCTGAGTATCAATATTCATTGTGTACAAGATTTCTGATCCAGGATTTGTATCCTCATGTGTAGTCTCCATATCCTTAGTTGCCAGTGTGTCAATAGTCTGAACTGGTGGAGTAACAGAAGAAGGTGGTGGCAAATTGTCTGTTACTTTTATGTTAGCTAGTCCACCTACCTTTCCTTTTACCTTGTCTTTATCCTTTTGGTATACCTTAAAACTTTTTGGTCTCTTTAGATCTTCTTGATTCTCTTTTTCCACAAAAAATATATCCCAATTGTGTCGACTTGAATTTCATCCTCAGAATGTTACCTACAACAAGTTAGTTTCACAAAATACTAATGGAAACACTATAGGAAATCCAAAATCAACCAATGAAACTACATGAAATACATATGAAAAAAAAACATTAATATTACCTTCATGGTTTATTTCTCATTATGTCCTAACTCCATTGTTCCTTGTTGCAGATGGTGTGCTCTTAGACAATGCACTGATAGCTTCCAAGATGGCATATGAAGATTGGACTGATAACTGATAGTTAACAAATGCTATGATATGCAATACTACATGATTATGCTAAAATTCTAATTGCTATTTTTCTTCAAGATTAAAACTCACGGATGCATAAGGTTTACAAATGATTTTCTTGAAAATACACTTGAAGTCTCTTTAAGTCTAACTCTTTCTCAACTGAAGCTCTTGATTTTATAGACCTTGAGAGGATGAGATGATGTGGCTCAGATCAACGGTCATGATCAGATCTCCATATTTGAATGGCTATGAGCAAAGGTGAAGGTTGAGAGAAAGGGGGAAGGAGAAGACAAGTGTCACTCATCTCACCTTGATTGGGTTGCTGACTGAGGGAATCTAGGGATGGCTGGAGAAGATTTAGGCATGATAGGACAAGTGGACTCAAGTCCTTCCTAAAATGTAGGGGGTGTTGGAGATAATATAGGAGATGGTTATGAAATATGTGTATGTACACAATATTCATTAAGTTTGGAGGTTGAAGATAAATGATGAATTAATATTTAAGAAATATTAATTTCCTTAGCCACATGTTTGATGAGTTGGCAAAGGGAAGATGAAGTGGAGATGGAAGGTGAGTTGGAAAATAGATTAAATAATTTAAGAAATCATTTAATATTTGAGACTATAGGATAGGAGAATAACTATTAAATATTAAGATATTTAATTGTTTGAAGGAGATAACTAAATATTAGATATTTAATTAACTTGGTTAGAAGAATAATTAAATATTAGATATTTAATTAATCAGAGGAATAGGATAGATGAATTAATTAATAAAATATTTCAATTAAATTAATTAATAGAAAGACACGGAATGAATTAAATAAATTAATATTTTCAAATTAACTATTTAATAGAAGAATAATTATTAAATAAATATAAAATATTTATTTAATTGCTCATAGCCATTTTTATGTGTATACATTTTGCCCCTCTTTGAAATGATGTCAAGACAACATTGTTTCAAAGATTAAATCAAGTCTCTTGATAATGCGCCTGATGAAGATTAAAATCTTGATTGTGTGCCCCCTCAGGAGATTGATCGTGAAATTGTTGAAAACTTTGAGTTGAACGATTGATCTCATGATAATTGATAAAAATTATGTCAATTAAATTAATTTGATAAAAACAAATTAAATTGCCCCATTGAGTGGCATTAATTACTCTTCAAATAGTAAATATAAAATTAACTAAGGCTAATTTTAACTTCATTGTTATCCTTGTCAGCTTGTGAAGAAAATATTCTTGGTGAGGTGGCGAAATGGGAATTCCTTGGAGAACCATTGATTTGAGCATGTGTGATGATATCAATGACCTCCCGAGTATGGGTATCAGGTACGTATCTTATCTCGAGCTTTGTTTTCAACTTGTCATGCAACTTTTCATGTTTTTAGGTGCGTTTTTTATTTTTTTCGGTATTAGGTTAGCGCATTTGCATTTTTTATTTAGCGCATATACATAGATTAGTGCTTATGCTTTGTTTGATAGCGCATATGCCGAGGATGTTAGTGCATATTAATAAATTAGCACTTTTGAATTGTTTGTTAGCACATATGCATTGTGTTGTAGTGGTTCTGCATGTTTCACACATTCGTGCGTAGGCTTAGCACGTTTGTTGAAAAAGTTAGTGCATATGCTTGGTTTTAGCACTTTTGCTCAATAGGATAGCACATATGCTCAAAATTTGATGTTTTTGATAAATACAAAAGCTAAAATCACTTTGATAATTAGATTTAATGTTTTTAATGCACGTGTATGATTAAGAAGGACTTGATTGATTGATTGATGTTGTTGGATAGATTGATTTGATTTGTTTTGATAGAGTAGCTCTAATAAACCAATTTAGTTTCTATGCAAGAGCTTAGCAGAGTTTTGATTGAACTCAGAGATTGATAGAAAACCATGATTGACAGGTTTTAAAATGATTTGATAGCTTAAGTTGCTTCAATTTGATTTGATAGATTGATAGCATAAGTTGGTTTGAATTTGATTTGATAGATTGATAGCGCAAGTTGGCTTGAGTTTGATTTGATATATTGATAGTGTAAATTGGCTTGAGTTTGATTTGATAGATTGATAGCGTAAGTTGGCTTGAGTTTGATTTGATAGATTGATAGCCAATGATTGATTGAATTCTCTTGATAAATAGGAGAAACTTGATGTTCTCCATTGTCGGGAGAAATTACCGGCAATAAGTCATTTAGTACCAGAGCTGACACAGGTTGAGGTTAGACATATAGATGCCTATGCTTTATGCCATCTATTGTATATGTCTGAGATTACGCATAATAGAGGATTGTTGACAGTGTTAGCTAAGAGATGGCACAGTGAGCATAACACTTTCCACTTGCCCACTGGTGAGATTAGTGTGATGATTGAGGATGTGTATAGGATACTGCACATCCCAGTGATTGGCAAGTTAGTGCAGTATGATTTTCAGGATCATGTTGGGATAGAGGCTTGCAAAGTTGTGTTTGCTGATGATAGTATCACTAGAGGAGAGATCTGATGGGAGGATATGGTGATGTATTACGAGACTCTCCCTGTGTTTCTTGCTGGTTTGATTGGAGGATTTATTTGTCTTGATAGGTGATCATGAGGTTTTGTTGTTGGATGGGGTGAGATTCTCTTGAGTATGATGCAACATTGTACTAAATATGCTTGGGGTGTTTGCATGCTTGCACATTTATATCATGATCTTCATCAGGTGGTGTATGATGAGAGTGCTAGTTTGTTTACAAGATGCACTTTATTACAAATCTGGTGGTGGGAGCACATTGCTATTACTCGGCCTATCCATCATAGAGTTCATGGAGAGAGGCATCCATATGTGTATTTTTATGCAGGTATCCTTACTTAGCATAAGATGGGTAAGATGGAGTATTGGCATTGGGTGCTTGATTCATTGGATAACATTACTTGGAGACCATATGTTGATTGTGAGCCATGGATGGATGATGCACAGACATTACCATTTATCATGCAGAGTAGATATCTAATTGGTCGGGCTCCTTAAATTGTTGAGTGATAGTTGATCAGTCCCATTCTTAGACAGTTTGGTATCATCCATCCTATGCCTACTGGTGTGATGATATATGCTTGACGGTGTTGTTCACCAGAAGTGATAACCCAAGAACACCTGCAAATCTATCTATGAGATAGCCAATCTCAATCAATGAAACACTTCAGGGCTTGGATAACATAACATAGGACCCTAATGATCCTCCTACACTTTAGGTTCTGCTAGACCTAGGGGGGGACACCCTTTGATGCTCTTAATCAAAACTCATTACTTACCATGACAGCATCAATGAAGCAGATAGATCATTTCACAAGCTCAATAGGTTAGGACACACTACAGATTGGCTAAATCTGTACAAACAATAAGATGAAACAGAGCTTGGAAAGAATGGAACACAAACCCCTAAACATAAAGAGAAATAGATTTATCTTTTAAAATATATATTTGAGACCATCCCCAAATCTGTTAAAGACTAGTGCCTTATTCATTGGGCAATAGAGTCACACACAGAACTACAAATATAAATCATAGATGCAAGTTTGTTTTCCTTAAACAAGATATTCATGCATCAATAACTTATATTAATGCACTATTTGATTCATTCACAAATTTATTAGATCTGGATACATATTTCATCATTTATGACTGACTATAGAATTTAAAACCTTCACTGAAGGATACCTATACACAACCACAATAATCTCCTTGAAATTGATAAATTTCATCCTCCTTGAAGATTCAATTTATGATAATTAAATACATACCTAGAGACAATACTATGTGGAATTTACTAATGCCTGACACAAGTAAGACCTGCAACTAAAACCACATTTACAACACTACACTACAATCTCTATACCCTGAAACCAAACAAAAGCTTTTACAAATTTGGGTCAAGATGTTTAGAAAATGGAAGCCATCAAATCTAGAGCATTTCTCCAAATTTCTGGAACCCTTACAAAGGGAATAAGAAGGAGAGGGAACAAATTAGCTCTGCAACTGAAATTTGCCAAGTGTCTCCTCTCTAACTGAATTTCACTCCCATGGAAACTGCTCTTGAAATATCCCACATTTGCCAAAATTAACTTCCTAACCGGATTCCTCATTTCGAGAGCTTTCCGACAATATATAACACTTCATATTTTGGCCAAAAATGAGACCCTGGGCGAATTAATCCTCAACATGTACACATCATTTAGATTTTTTGAATTTTAATATAGTTGAAACTATATCTTTTACTAACTTTAAATTTGATTTTTGCTCCCTTTTGGCCCTGACGCTTTTCCATGTGGCGATACTTGATTGGTCGATGGGGTTGATTGGACACCACCTGGGATAACACCTCATCACTCCGCCACCTGTCCGCTTGCTTGTCATCCACCTAGGCACCACCTCTGCACCATGTCATCGCCACTAGACTGCCACCTCACCAGGGCCCACCTGCTAGACTGCTGACTGGACCTGCTACTTGGCTTTCACCATTTTGCGGCCTTTATTCGGCATGCATCTTCACTCCATGAAACCGCACAGGTCATCGATCTGCTCCAAACTTGCTCACTCTTTAACATGCTGCATTTTCGCCATTTCGCGTTTTGCTATTTCGTGGACCTTAACTCGTGAGCAACTTTCCTTCACGAAATAGCGCGGATCATCTGATCTCCCGAAACATGCATGATCTTTACCTTTTTTGCCATTTCATAGGGTGTAACTCACATGCATCTTTGGCCTGCGAAATCACACGCTTCATCGGATCATCTTGGACCTGCTCACCGATTAAGCCAACCTTTCTCTGCAAAATTTGCCCATTTGCCTCAGGAAGCATGCCTACATGGGGTCCACTTGGTTGCTGCTTAGTCACCTCCTCCATCACCTCGAGATGCATGCTTGCATGTGGGACCACCTTGGGCACCCATAGGAATGGTTCGTCAAAAGCCCAGAGGCTTTGACATATTACTAGCGTAAGGTTTTGCTTATAAACACCAAAAAATACCATTTCCCAGCGAATGTGGGACAATGTGTTTGCCCAAGAATGCACTTTTTTGAAGAAATCTCTGAGACTTTAATGGCATCCAGTGCATTTGGTTGAAAATTTAGATCTCCCTTCACCATTGTGCTGGAGGGGATACTAGCAAAAATCACAGCCCTTGGATTTACAATCAGCAAAGTGCATTTGCAGAGGCTTTCAAATGGCCTTTTACAAGCCATAATGCAAATGCTTGAGGTTTTCAATGAGCTTCCAACATAGGGAGGGAGTTGCCACTCTGATTCATTCATAAACTTCTCTGGCCTCTCCGTCCACCTCACACTCTACATGCCATTTGTAGGTATTGGATTTCCATGGTTCAGTTCCCTCAGTGTAATGTGGCCATTTCCAGACTTATTTATGTAGTAGAAAATCCTATAAATCATAGTTTCTGCATATCTTTCTTGAAACTCATGTGTATTCTACAAAAATTCCAATCCTTGATGAGTAGCCTAAAGCCTCTCAATAGAAGCTGGAAATCATCTTGAGCAAGATAATTTCTATCTAGCTGCTTCAACATTGAGAAAATTTGGGTTGGTTAGTCCAAAGTCACCATTTTCTTGTCAATCCAGTAAGAAACAAACTGGTCCCTTGTCACCACTCCTGTATCATCCACATCAATCCTTTTGAAAAGCATACTTGAAAATAATGGAGGTAGCTTGCAAATTTCCTTTGTCACAGTTTTAAAATCTTCTACTCGTAAGGCATCCATGTATCCAAAAAAACTGATCAATTCTTGCCAAACATTGTTTTGCGAATTCCTTTGGAAGTGGTGGACCATTGCAAAAGTAAAATGGTGGAATGACTTCTTTCACAGGTTCATTGGAAAATGTGAGAGGAGATCCAAGAGAACTGGGTCCTACTCCATGTCATCTCATGATTGACCATGGGGAACCAGAAACACTTCTTGGAGAAAGTGGAGAGGTGCACTGCCAGATGGAAACATATTTGGCAATACAAAATTATTTGAACCTATATTTGCATTGTAGGAACTCCTTGCAGCACTCGTACTGCCTATTTTTTCTTCTTCAAATAATGAAGTTACCACGCTATAGCAGAAAGTCTTATATTTTTCTAGCCACGTAGAGGGGGTTGGGGTTTAGCATTTACCACTTTTTTCCCTTTTGCCAACATCCTCTCTTCACGAGCCTTCAATTGCACTTGCTGAAGTTTGTGCGGATTTGCTAAGGCTTTCATCGCTGCCTTTATGGCCATCCACACAAAGGGGAGAGATGCTTGGTCAAAATGCATTTGGTCCATGTTTCAATTTCCTTCACACTACCCTTTGCTGGGAGCTTACATGCCATTGCATTCCAAAAAAGAAAAACAAGTCTCACAACTTAACATATTTCATGAATGCTATTGTGACCCAAACCATCTTCTACCTCCAGCTGATCTTGCACATTTCTCAAGTCCATGGGCCTTTCATGCTCTCTGACTGGGTCTACACTAGCTTTAAAGTCTACCCTTCTACTTTGTCAATGATATTAATGGGCATGAGGCTACAAGGACTTCATTCTATGTTTATGATACCAAAGATGTTGGTCCTCTCTTGGATGCTCTGGAAGTATTGACATCTTTTAACCCAATTTCAAAACCATAAAGCTTCATAAAAGCCTCTCAATTATATGCCCACATTTGAAACAAAATCATCTCTTAATAAAATAATGCACGAGCATGAGCCAGGTCAGGCCCCAAAGTGGGTCCGACTAATTTTTTTTTTGTTTTCATACAACTAACCTCTAAAATGCTTCACGGACCGCAAACATACCTCTGGAAATGATCGGCATCATTGAACTGCATTTTGCAACCTTCGGGCGATTACACCACATTTTCGCATTTAATCACGAAGACGTAATTTTCAAACCTACCAAAACACCTTTCTGGAGCTCGCCATCTGACAGGCGTGTACTCTAATATACAAGAATGAACAATACCAAGCGGTTTCTCAAGACGAGTCTCGAGCGAAGAGATATTAATCGACGAAAATGGCCGACTGGCTTTGTCGACACTGCGGACCTGATGAAGTCAATGTTCTGGCAACACATGATGCCTTTCTCAAAAATACCAAACGACCTCCATAGGCCCTCAAATTTAAAACACAGGTAACTTTAAGTATATATTAAATCCTTGAATTCTCAGTTTGATCACAAGACTGATAGGATGCAAATGGCGTGCTCGCAAAAATGGCTACATTAACTGATATAACACTGAAAGTGCAAAAGACTGAAAATGATGGCTAAATGAACCCTTTTGAAAACCGATCAAACAGATTGATAGAGGCTTGAAATTTGAAACGTAGCTCATCATTTATACTGACATTATCTTAGAACAAACATTATGGTATGACTCTTATTGAGGCAACTTTTACACTTATGCGAAATAGGGCTCCGACTAGCTGTCAAAACGGGGACTTGCCAAAACACAAACTGGAAATAGATTTGACTTGGTAAACTGAGAAAATGGATTCGTTAGGACTTGAAATTTTGCAAGATGACTCACATTTATGCATAGAATTGAATCCATTTTTAATTTGTTCATGATAATCAAAAGGGAAAAAGATACAAACACTCAAAGTAGGCTACTCAATAAAATCTGCATTTGTGCCTAAAATGCACTTTCAGCTCACCCCTCAAAATGGGTACCTAGTAAACTTCTCCAAACTGAATTCTAAAATTTGCACATCACTGAATAGGCCAAATGAAAGGTGTGGGACATGAATCCTGAGCCTTACCCTCTGAAAATCAATTGGCTCCATTTTGCCCTCTCGCAAACTAGGCCATTCAAATTGACTCATTTAGGTACTTTTCTAACATGCAGAGCAAAATTTTGAAATGGGCCTCTAAACTTGACTCAATTGTAAATAGTCCCAATAGTGGCTCTGACTGGGGATGGTTGATTGCAAGATCAACACAAGAATCCAGATATCTTTGGTTAAGCAGACCACCCAAAAATGGATCATTCTTCTCATCTCATCTCATTTGAAAAATAGGGCATCCTTATTCTACCCGGACAGCAGGGCACCTTATTGAAAACCACACAACTAAAGCAAAGCAACTATACAATAGATACAGACAAACTCACAACTGATTATAACTGCTCCACTTACAAACATTTACCTCTGTCAAAAATATGATTCTCATCACCTGATATATTGATCGAAACAAAGGCACTTTCCAGTAACAACTGAGCATAATCATTATAATCTAACCTTACCATCATACTGCTGAAACAACTGGTGTACATGCCATTTGTCTAATTTTGAGCCTTGTAACCATACATTACTTCAACCAAAGAAAAATCATGAGACAACTCACCATAGAGGCATTCCCACAAGCTACCATACCTTTCACTGTCCCACTCAACTCTATCATATGCAAGGGAATCATCATACTGAACTTGAAAAATAAAACACTCATTTTCAACATTGCAATTCCTATCAGGACATGCCTTATTACCATTTAAATTTATAGAATGAGGGGTATTACTAATCAACTGATACAAACAAGGAACATACATGTTACAATCTGGATGTGACATTTCACTATGCTGATCACACCTCATACTATCCATGCTTATCAAACTGGAAACCTCCACATTCTCAACATCCCATTCATGGAAAAGAATGCATAGCTCTGGCTGAAGCAAATCCTTAGCTAACTCTTTCTCTTTCAGGCTTACATCCACCTGAAACACTTTCATTTGTGGTTTTAAATGATCATCACATAACCCATGCTTCTTGTCTTCATCATGAAATAAAATTTTACAACCCATGTTATTGCTATTCAAAATTTCATCAGTATTATGGACTGGTTCATCATTTACAACATTTGGCTGATCAGTTATTTATTCATACAAAGGGTTAGAAACAAAATGAAGAATCCCCTTATGAACATTATGACACTGAAGTGGCTGGTCTGTATCTATATCAGCATTGAATAAAGCATTAGTAAAATTGCTAAAGACACCCTCCATCCAATCATCATAACCATCTTCATCAGGCAAAGAAGAAATTGACACTTGGCTGGAACAATCCTCAGTGTTCCATGTTTCACATCCATAAGATTTCACCCTATGACCGTCATTCTGAAAATCAAGATAATCATACTTATCTTGCCACAATTGATCTTCTTCACCAATAGAACACTCATCATCAGCCAAAGAATGAAAATGAACATCACTGCAATTTACTTCATCAGATGAGTTTTCAACATGTTCACTATAATTTTTTGTCATAAAACCATCTGTTAGATCAGCATGTTCATCAAGTGAACAAACATTCAATTCATAGTCCTTTTTCGAAGAATTCTCTTCACTATATTTTAGAAGGTCTTCATCAACAACTCGAAGGCTCTCCAACATTTGAACCTTCTTGTCCACAACTTCAATAGATTTCTTAAGTTCTGCAATCTTCTAGACTTGCATTGCACTTTGTTGTTCCATGTGAGATTCCATAAAAATTTGTTCATCTATGTGTGCTATATTTTCATTGCAATCATGTGCACCCTTGAAATTTTCTGAATTAACATTGTCCATAACTTTCAAAATAGAAAGACCATCATCATGATTACAAGAAGTGAAATCTGAAGTGAAATCTGAAAATAGATTTACTTCATCCTCAACACAATTGAGATTATCAATATCTAAATGAGGATCAACTATTGTTTGCACTAAACAATTCTGATTTTCATCGTATTGCACATTTTCTCTTGCACAAACAACAACACCTAGTAATCCCTCTGTATTTGGTATTTCAACATCAAATACATCAGCAACATGTAAAGATTGATGGTCATAACCATCATTATTTTCATTAATATTATCCTGGAGAGATGCATGATTCACTTGGTAGTTGGCAGTCACATAATCAACATAACCGACATACAAATCAAATGGTACATATCCCATGTATATATCTATCTCTGTATCAACATTTTCACAACACTTCCCACTAATCATTCCGTCACTACTATGAGAGACAATCGACATTAATAGCAAAGGTTCTTGACTCTCATTTAAATCTGAAACACATGCATCAACAAAACTTTTTAGAACTGCAGAGCTTGATGCACCTAGACAAGGAATGATTTGCTCAGCTTCACATGGTATTTCACCATTGAAGGTACTTTGATAAGAAACAACAATAGACATGAATCTCTTGGCTATCCCAAATTTCAAATTATTTTCAATGTCCCTAGCTGTGTTAAAAGCTTCATACAAAGTCTTGGGTTCTTTGTTTCTTAGTAAGAAACCCATCTTCTCATTAAATGCACTCATATAAACATCCAGACATACTTTATCATCAAGTTTATACTTTCTAGAAATTTTAGACAAAGCTTGTGAAAATCTGATATTAAATGTTGGTACCAATTCATCTTCCCTGATTTGTATATAAGTGAATTCTTTCAGCAAGTCAGAATCACTCACCTTCTCATCAAATTGATCCATGAAATCTGAAACCAATTCTTCCCATGAGGTAATAGAATTCACTGGCAAGAAAGAAAACCAATCTCTTGCATCCTCTTTCAATGACTGAATAAACAATTTCATGCATACATCTTCCTGACAAATTTCGAATTCTCCTACCAAATCTGAAAATCTTTTAACATGTTGACACACTGATTCTGATTTCTTCCCACTGAATATGGGCAAACTTTCTGATTTCTGTGGGTATGGGATCTGGGTAACCCAGAATATCTCTGAAATTTAGAGCAGCATAGTGCTTCATACTGAAACTTTTCCTATTACATGGTTGTGACATTTCACCAGGCATGGCTCTATGTGGAAATACAAAAGGTTGAAAAACTTCACTATTCATTTTTTCTTACTCCCATAAATGATTATACAACCTCGGATGAAAGAATGAAACACTTCAAGCACACATCCTTATACTGAAACTGTTCATAACATTTCTTGACATAGAACTTTTCCAAATTTTGCATACTATAATAGAAGAACATGTACTCTGGATATTTCAGTAGAATAGATATGCAAAGTAATTCAAAATCCTCTCTTTCCCTCTTTATTAGTGTTGTTCACTTAATGGGAAAACTACATTACACATTTAGAATTTCAGAACAAACATCTTTGCATTTGAAACCTCTAAAAATACCTGGAGATATGTAGCTGTAAGACTTGTAGATATGGAGATTTACTTCACACTTTAGCACTGTCTTTTACATCAGAGTCACCACCTCTTGCATAGAGGATATTTTGAACAGCAAAATGCCATCCAACACTTATTTAATTTTTTGTTTCTCTTTCAATCTTGCTGCAATCAACACTCTTCCAGGCTATTTAACACTGGTATGAACCACAAAGTTGCCACCTAATAAGGAATTGGGGAAAAAATCACACACAGCTGCAAGAACTTCTTACAACTCTCAACAATATAAATTCACTATTACTCCTTCATGAAATATGATATGAAACACATATCATTCTGTAGATCTAGTACAAGGAGCATTTTCTAACTCATAAATTCACTTTCACACTCTGTGCATACATAATGGACAGACTGGCTAGATATGAAATTGATAGAACAAAGGATACATTCAACTTCTGACCTCATCAATCAAACATTCAAATCCATTACATCCCCAGTAGAGTCGCCATTTTTTGTTGTGGTGACTTGGATGGGATAATCTCAACCTTATATGAATTAAATCTTTCTTAACTAGAGGCTCTTGATAGTTCATTTGTTCCCCAGCAGAGTCACCATTTTTTGTTGTTCACCAAAAGTGATAACCCAAGTATTCCTGCAACCCTTCTATGAAATGGCCAATTTCAGTCTATGAAACACATTAGGGCTTGGACAACATAACATAGGACCCTAGTTGATCCTCCTACACTTTAGGTTCTGCTAGACCTAGGGGGGACACCCTTTGATGCTCTGAATCAAAACTCATTACTCACCATGACAACATCAATGAAGCAGATAGATCATTTCACAAGCTCAACAGGTTAGGACACACTACAGATTGGCTAAATCTGTACAAACAATAAGATGAAATAGAGCTTGGAAATAATGGAACACAAACCCCTAAACATAAAGGGAAATATATTTATCTTTTAAAATATATATCTGAGACCATCCCCAAATTTGTCAAAGACCAGTGCCTTGTTCACTGGGTAGCAGAGTCACACATAGAACTACAAATATAAATCATAGATGCAAGTTTGTTTTCCTTAAACAAGATATTCATGCATCAATATGTTATATTAATGCTCTATTTGATTCATTCACAAATTTATCAAATCTGGATACATATTTCATCATTTATGACTGACTACAAAATTTAAAACCTTCACTGAAGG
This sequence comes from Cryptomeria japonica, assembly GCF_030272615.1. Classification (NCBI taxonomy): domain Eukaryota; kingdom Viridiplantae; phylum Streptophyta; class Pinopsida; order Cupressales; family Cupressaceae; genus Cryptomeria; species Cryptomeria japonica. Next base: position 887,706,654 of record NC_081414.1, on the reverse strand, counting down.
ATACCTATACATAGCCACAACAATCTCCTTGAAATTAACAAATTTCATCCTCCTTGAAGATTCAATTTATGATAATGAAATACATACCTAGAGACAATATTGTGTGAAATTTACTAATGCCTGACACAAGTAAGACCTGCAACTAAAACCGCATTTACAACATTGCACTGCAATCTCTATACCCTGAAACCAAACAAAAGCTTTTACAAATTTGGGTCAAGATGTTCAGAAAATGGAAGCCATCAAATCTGGAGCATTTCTCCAAATTTTTGGAACCCTTACAAATGAGAAGAATTGGGAATAAGAAGGAGAGGGAACAAATTAGGTCTGCAACTGAAATTTGCCAAGTGTCTCCTCTCTAATTAAATTTCACTCCCATGGAAACTTATCTCAAAATATCCCACATTTGTCAAAACTAACTACCTGGTCAGATTTCTCATTTTGAGAGCTTTCCGACGATATATAACACTTCATATTTTGGCCAAAATGAGACCCTGGACGAATTAATCCTCAACATGTGCACATCATTTAATTTTTTTGAATTTTAATATAGTTGAAACTATATCTTTTATTGACTTTAAATTTGATTTTTTCTCCCTTTTGGCCCTGACACTTTGCCACGTGGTGGGACTTGATTGGTCGATGAGGTTGACTAGACACCACCTAGGATAACACCTCATCACTCCGCCACATGTCCGCTTGTCATTTGAGATTGCTTGCACAAATTTTCTTGCTACTCCGAGAGTGGCTTATGATATGAGATTACACATTCTTGGTCCTGGGTTACTGCAGATTATGCTCAATACATACTAGCTCATGCATTTCCTCATATTATAGATCCAGCAGATCCTCCTCCCAGCTCAGGAGATGAGGATGATGATTCAGATGATCCAGGTGTGAGGAGACATAGATGAAGATGAGAGCTTAGAGTTGCTCAGGAGGATGGGGGAGGTGGAGATGAGGGTGGGGATGGAGGTGGTGGTGGTAGGAGACCTAGATGGAGAGGAGGTCGATTGAGAGTCCATGGAGGACCGTTTGGGTCAATTGGTAGGATTGGGAGACCACATCCTATAGGTGGGAGGGATGTTGGATGGATTGGGAGGGATCATGGTAAGGTAGGTATGAGATCATCAAGAGGGTTTCCATTGACAGGAGGAGGCAGGGTTGCTGGATTGGATGGGGGTTGCGGGAGAGGCATTGATTTTGGTCAGATTCAGCCAAACCCTAGGTTTATTGCAGCTCATGGTGGAGATGACAAGGATACAGAGGATCATGTTCCCCTTATTAGATGACAGATTGTGAGAGCTACTTGGATGGAGATTCCAATAGTTAGACAGAGTGGTGGTGAGTAGGGGATTGGGGTTCGTGCACCACAGTAGGATTTTTCATTATAGGATACACTAGTGCATGATATGCCAAAGAAGGATGCACCAGAGCATGATATGCCAGAGTAGGAGACCATTGATGGTCTTAGAGCATAGATTGATTAGCTTTGAGCATAGGTGTAGACTCTTATTGCTGAGAGGGATAGAGCTGTTAGGAGACAACATGATACTCAGGGCCTTATTGATCATATTTAGCAGGTTGGATCAGGTTCTCTCTCGGTTGACACTGTTAGCACATTAGTTCAGGCTGGGAAGGAGACTTCCCACTGGCAACAATGATATGAGGAGGCATTTGTAGAGAGCCAAAGAGTAGGTAGTTATCATACCATCGTGTTGATAGATACTAGTAGTGGTGGAGTCATGGGACCTCCAGTGGTGATCATGGGAGATAGGAATCTAGAGGATCTTCTTGCCCATAGTCACAGAGATGGACAGAGTTAGGTGGTAGTGGTACAGGACACCCATGACTTGATTTGGAGGCACTTGTACTGCTTATTTGATATCATTGTATACTTGGACTTTATTGTTTTTATGATGATCTATATGTAGACATGGATTCTATATGATGACAATCTTTATTATGTTACTCTATTTGATGATGATGCTTTATATGATGATTATATCGATGCATGATTAGATGGATGATGATATTTATGCATGCTATTCTTTTTGATGATGATGATGCTTTATATGATGATGCAATGATAAATTCTTTTGTTGATTTTTGATTTTGATGATCTTGGATGCAAATGAAAATGATTACTAACTTAAATGATATGTAAATGATGCAAATGTAATGATCTATATGGAAATGAAAATGAATGATTTCTTTAATGCTTATGATGATGCAAATGATCTATATGAAATGTTTTTTATTTTATATGTAATGTTTATAATGATTATGAATCTAAGTGTAAAGATGCAACTAAATGATCGGTAATGGAATGATAATGAAAATAATAATGATGATACATTATATGATGAATGAAATGCCCTTAATTGAATGCAAATTATGCAATGATATAAATGCAACTAAATGAAATGGATGATGATTAAAATGATTCTAAAAATGAATGCACCTACAATGATTAAATGTAAATTATTTTTGTTTGTCCAAGTATACTCAATCTTTATTTATGACTGCTGATTTGTTAATGAAATGAAATGATTATAATGCAATTGACCATGAATTCTTATAATGCAGATGAATAATGAGCTAATCCAAAATCATCTAACTAAAAATTGTACTACCATTCTTCATATGCTATCTTGTAACAGTGCTTGATTTCATCATTGAGCTTTAAAATGTTGTAAGAAAATACAAGCAGCTTGACATAATGATTCAAGATGACCTGAGTATTCCTTACATGAATTTTGATATAGAAAGTTAATACAAGCAACTTGATATAATGAGTCAAGATGACCTGAGTATTTCTTGCATAATAGACAAGGAGTATCTCCTTTCATGCATGACTTGGAACGTCCTCCTTGATCTTTTGCCGATCATATCTTGAGACAAGTTCATACCGTAGTAAGAGATAAACCACAAACATCAATCAAAGAAAATAATCATGCCCCATCATAGCTTCTCTAGTCATGGACATCCTTGAGTTGCATAGAGTACATGATTAACAATAAAATCAAGATATAAACACTGAATCTTGCATGTCATTCACATGTTCTTATGGTCATTAACTGATATAATCATCTTGATGAATGATCTTTTGATAATCCTTTATTACTTGCTAATTGATTCTTGATTTCTTGAGTTTCACGATTCAGTTATTGATGAAATGCCTTGATTGTCATTGCTTTGTTGCTCGTTATCTATTTCAAAACCCTAGGTGTTTTTGGTTTTTTCTAATTTTTTTGAATGTTTAGGATTTTTCAAAGATTCAAAAGATCACCTTAGCAAAAAGGAATCAGGATTTTTCCCCCAGTGGAAACAAAATTATTATGAATGTATGAATTGATCAAGATCCAAACCATGGCGAGATACAAATGTAGATTGATTGATTCTGATAAAATCTAAGATAGTGACTACGACTAGAGTGTCAAAGATTGATAATTGTTGGTAAGCTAGATATTTCTTGCTAAATGGTTCAGAGCAAATGGATGCAAAAGATGGAATGGATAAGCTAAGATATATGGAAGCAATAGATGCGATGGGATGGAGGAACTTACTTCTTAGATAGTGCCTTTTTAACCAAGTTTTCACTATCTAAATTTATTGCATTTTTTTTTTTCATATTTTGAATTTTTTAAGACTTTATATGCTTTTTGTTGATTTTTTTTTAAGGACTTTATATGCTTTTTGTTGATTTTTTTAGGACTTTATATCTCAAGAATAGAATTTCTTGAGATGGATAGAATTGATAGGTTTATCAAACCAATCACCTTTAGGGGTAGATAACTTGTATTCTCCTGATCCATATGTTGCAACTATGACAAAAGGTCCTAGCCAATTTGGTTCAAATTTTCCCTTCTTTTCTCGATCTTGCTGATTTCTTGGATTCTCCCTTAGAACTATATCTCCAATCTGAAAAATGCCTAGCTTGACTCTGTGGTTATAGCTTCTTGCCATTCTTTGTTGATATACTTTCAAATGATTTGTTACATTTTGGCAATGTTCCTGAATCAGTTCTAGTTCCTGGGGTCGAGAGACTCGTTGTTTTTCTTTTGGTATGAGACCTTGCAGGGATACTCATAGAGAAGGTATCTCTACTTCTATAGGTAATATAGCTTCTGATCCATAGACCAAACAATATGCAGTTGCCCTTGTTGGAGTGCGGATGCTAGTTCGGTATGCCCAAAGAGCGGGCTTTAGCTCAATGTGCCAGTCTTTTCCAGCTTCATTGACTATTTTCTTCAAGATTTTCAAGATAGTTTTATTTGATGCCTCAGCTTGACCATTTCCCTGTGGATAATATGGAGTAGAAAACCTATGTTGGATATGAAATTGTTCACATAGCTCCTTCACATCTTGATTTTTGAATGGTCTTCCATTATCAGTGATAATGGTCATAGAAACTCCATAGCAATAGATTATATAATTCAAAATAAATGATGATATTTTTTTTCCTGTCACTTTTGTTAAAGGCATTACTTCAATCCATTTAGTAAAATATTCAGTAGCTATCAAAATAAACTTATGTCCATTAGAGGATGAGGGATTTATCTTTCCTATCAAATCAAGGCCCCATTGCAAAAATGGCCATGATCCTGTCATAGGATATAATTCTTGTACTGGTGCATGAATGAGATTCCCATGGATCTGACATTGTTTGCATTTTCTAGCATATGTGAATGAATCTCTCTCCATAGTAGGCCAAAAGTAGCCCATACGAAGAAGTTTCTTAGCCAATGTTAAACCACTTGAGTGTGTGCCACAAATACCTGCATGAACTTTGTCAAGAACTTTTTTAGATTCTTCTTGTTCAAGACATCTTAACAAAGTACCATCTAGAGCATGCCTATATAGGATATCAAAAATTATAGTATAGCGAGAGGACTGGCGGATAAAATTACTTTTTTGATTACGAGATAAGTCAAGAGGAAGGATATGTTCTTTTAAATACTGATAAGTTTGACCATATGAGGATTGATTGGTTCTTGATATATGGCAAATTCAGTAGGTATGTTGTGATTGAATGGTAGGGGTTAAGATATCTTCCATGAGAAATTCGTAACATTGTTGATTCTCCTTATTTTGTAAGAGAGATGCTATTGTAGCCATTGCGTTTGCTACTTTATTCTCATTTCTTGGAATCTGGGTGAATGATATTTCTTTAAAGTGTCCTTTAAAATTCTCCACTAGTTGTTTGTATGGCATAAGCTTATCATCCTTTGTTTGACATTCATCATTTACTTGGTTGATGATAAGTTGTGAATCACCATAGACATGTATTTCTTTGACATTCCATTCAATAGCGATTTTAAGCCCAATAGCCAATGCTTCATACTCTGCAATATTATTAGTGCATGGAAACCGCAATTTATATGATTTGGGAATTGTGTGTCCTTGAGGCATGATAAAAAAGATGCCTACGCCTGATCCATATTGTGTATAAGAACCATCAAAGTACAATTCCCAAAAGTTTGTACTTACTATCAAGATATCTGCATTAGGAAATTTGATGTGCAAAGGCATGTTATTTTGTAAAGGTGCATCAACCAATTGATCAACGATAACTTGTCCCTTGATAGCTTTCTGATCAACATACTATATATCAAATTTAATCAGTATCATAACCCATTTGGCTAGTCTCCCTGTCAATGTTGACTTGCTCAACAAATATTTGAGAGGATCTATCTTTTCTATTAGTTTTACAGAATGAATCAACATATAATGTCGCAGCTTCCAAGTTGCAAATACAACTGCTAGACATGTCTTTTCTATTGAGGAATAATTTAATTCATAGCCAACAAGCATTCTACTGATATAATAAACTGCTCTTTCTTTTCCTTCATCATCATGCTAGGCTAGGAGGGCTCCTAATGATACATTTGTTGCTGAGATATAGAGCAACAATGGTTTCCTTTTGGTTGGTGATATCAGTACTAGAGGACTCATAAGATATTCTTTTATTTGCAAAAAATCTTCTTCACATTTTGGATCCCATTTGAATGGAACATTTTTATGTAGAAGATGGGTAAATGGAAGACATCTATCTGCTAACTAAGAAACAAATCTCCTGATTGATTGTAATCTTCCTTGTAAAGATCACAATTGACTTATGTTCCTAGGTGACTCCATCTCCATGATAGCTTTGACTTTTTTAGGATCTACTTCAATTCCATGAGCTGATATAATGTAGCCAAGGAGTTTTCCAGAGGTTACCCCAAATGCACATTTATTTGGATTTAATCTCAATTGATATCTTTCCAACCTATCAAAAAATTTTCTTAAAATGTTCAAATGTTCTTATCTTGTATGAGATTTTGCAAGTATGTCATCGACATAATCTTCCATAAATGTATACATCATATCATGGAAAATTGTCATCATAGCCCTTTGATAAGTTGCTCCTACATTCTTAAGCCCAAACAACATAACATTCTAGCAATATGTTCCCCATGCATAGGTGAAAGTTGTCTTTTCTTGATCTTCAGGTGCAATTCTTATTTGATTATATACTGAGAAGCCATCCATTAACAAAAACATCCCATGAACTGCTGATAAGTCCACTATGATATCAATGTTTGGTAGCTAGAAATCATCTTTTGAACATGCATTATTTAGATCTCTAAAATTTGTATAGACCCTTATGCTTTTATTTGATTTTGATACTAATACAATACTTGAAACCCATTCTAGATAAGCAAAAGGTCTTATAAAACCCACTTCTAATAGTTTCTTCAACTCGGTTGTTACAAGAAGAGCAATGTGCGGATGCATCTTTCTTAGCTCCTGTTTAACTAGTTTTTCTTTTAAATCCACATTAAGATGATGCATGATAAGATCTAGATTAAGTCCTGGCATATCTGTATAGGACCAAGCAAAATTTATTTGTCTTTTCTTAAAGAATTCCATGTATTCATTTCTCTCTTTTTCTGATAATGAGGCAACATAATGAAGTATTTTAGGATCCTTTGATGCACCAATGTTTACTATTTCCATTGGTTTTATCAGGATAGCAGATCTCTCTTGAAAATATGCAGAAAGAATGTCAAAATTTCCATCTTCTGGCACCTCAAAGAGGTTCTCACTATTAGATATGTTCTTTATTTTCTCTTTTGATTGATCTAGTGTTGCCATGAAATGGTTTTCAACAATAGGTCTCTTTCCTTGTTTTATTTCGCTTTTGCTACTGGAAAGTTTGGCATTCTCCTGACTATGAGAAACATCACTTGATTCTGCAATGGAAGATATCTTAGGTGCAATGGGTTCGACAAAATTAAGGTACATGGCTAAGTCATGATCATTGGAAAAGACATTTAGTTCAGGGTTGTCTAAATTATCCCAATCAATTAGTTCAGGATGAAGAAGGGGTAAATCATAATCACTATCATCATTAGGTGTTTCGACATTCATGACATAATGATCATAACTTGGCATAGAATAGGTACTATCATAGATTAGATGTTTTTGAGAATCATCTTTCTCAAGCATCTCCGAATTAGTTCTAACAAAATCAATATTAGCATTTTGTAGTTCACACTCAAGTGGTTCTTTAACTGACGTTTGTCCCTTAAATGAATGGATTATATCAACACACACATCTTTAATACTTAAAATTCCTTCTTGATTGACCTCATTTGCATTTTGGAGTTGACATACTTATGTACATGATAAAGAGGATTCTTTTGCTAGATTTTGTCTTCTTTCAAACTCAACATCTTTTGGACTAATAGTCAATCCAACTTGACTATCTCTTAATTCTTCTATGGTTCTACCATATCTGGATATATCTTGTTCCTATTTTGATGGAAATCTTGTACTTTTAGATGCTTGATCTATCCTTGTTTGTATTTCTTGTGGCATTACTTCTTTGTCTTTGTCATTCCCTTTCTTTTTTTCATATGTCTCTTTTCTTTGAATTCTGAGTTTTTCTTGTCTTGTTTCTAACTCTGTCTTTTGTTTTGCAATAGACAAGTCTTCTTTTGTAATAGCTTCTTGGTTTTCATTGTGTTCCTTACTTGATGTAGTAGATAAGACATCTAGACCCCATTCATACTCATTTGAATTTGTCTCTGAATCATGATCTAGGACTACTCCACTATACCATACAGGAATGTTGTCTGGTGCAAAAAGTTCCCTGATTTTTGCCATCTCTATTTTTACTGCTTCTAGAATATCTTGTTCAGATTTTGCATTTTTTTGTATTTCCATAACTTGTTGACAAGATTTTTCTTTACCCTTGATGATAATCTCCTCGTCTTGCTTTTCATGTTCTTCTTGCTCCTTTTGTTTATTTGTTACTATTTCTACCACTTGATGTAGCTTTTCTTGCCAATTTTCTTCTTTAGAAACTGATTTATTTTTCCACTTTTGTTGTGGATGATTATGTTTCTTTTGATTGGATTTTAGATATCCAAGCCTGGATTTATCGTCTTTGGATTGTGAGTGTGGACAAATAGGTTTTGAAATACCTTGATGTCACTTACCAATTTGTCCTTTTCCTTCATATCCCATTTTTTGCATGATTTAATAACCTTTGCCATATTTTTTTATAGGAATATTGACTTCTACTGCTATTTCTATAGTTTTATCTTCACCCTTGTACAACCAACCAAGAATGTCTTTGTCTTCATTTTCTTCTTCAAGAGTTCTAGCACTAACAAATGTTCCTTTAAACATATGTTTTGATTTTTTTGATGTCTTTGATTGAATATCTGTGGGATTTCCATATGACTTAGGGGAAAGTGGAAAATTATGCAAAGAATATTTTCCCATTCCTTCATCATTTAATTTGAGCTTTTCCTCAAAAATTTCCCATAAATTTGTTTGAATTTATTTGGTAGGATATACTGATTCTCTGTTATGTGGAACTCTTGTATCTTGTGTTGGCTTCAAATTATTGCAATATTGACTAGAATCTACAATTATAGTGATCTCTTGTCCTTCATAAAGAAATTTCACACATTTATGATATGTAGAAGGAACTGCTTGCATCTTGTGAATCCATGGTCATCCTAGAAGAATGTTGTAAGAGAGGTTCAAATCTAAAACCTGACATAATGTATCCCTTTCCATAGGTCCTATTTATATTGGTAGCATAATAGTTCCTTTAGAAGAACATTTTGCTTCATCATAAGCCTTGATGGTTATTTTCTTTTTTAGGTCTACTACATTTTCTTAATATCCCAAAGCTTTTATTAAACTTAATGCAAAAATGTTTAAGTCAACTCCTCCATCTATGAGTATAGGTTTGACACAAGTTTTATTAACAAAGACTTCAACATGTAAGGGAGCATTGTGAGGATGTTGTAAGGATGCGTCATCATTTTCAGAAAATGATACGCAATGAGGAGCTATAAGGTGTCCTACCATGTTTTGGAACTGATCTATATCCAAATCTTTTGAAATTGTTGTTTCCATTAAAGCTTTCTCCAAAATTTCCTTATGCATAGGTGAAACCTTAAGAAGTTACATAATTGATATTTGAGTAGGTATTCTTTGTAATTGCTCCACTAAATTGTATTGTTGTGAAGTGGATGTTGAATCTTTTTCTATAACTGGAAAGGTAACCTTTACTTTGCTTCTAGTAATAACATTGATTGGCTCTGAAGGTGGATTATCTTTAATAATAATCACATTTACCACATTATCATATGTATAAGTGTAATTCACTTTGGCTTTCCCCTTGTCATCTTTTAATTGTGTTGGTTCACCTTTGTCATAATTTGGAAGTGGATTTTTGAAAGCTAGGTGTGATTCGTTTGTCTTATGGCTATCCACTATGATGGTTCCATTATTGATTAGATCTTGGATACGGTGTTTCAATCTTTGACAATCATTTGTTAGGTGTCCTTTATTCTAATGGTAATTGCAAAAATGATTATCATTCCACCAATTTGACTTGACTGGTGTTTCATAACTTCTTGCTTCTGGTAAAACAATCAATTTGTTGGCAAGTAGAGTTTTTAGAGTTGATTCCAAAGGTTCTCCAATGTTTGTGAATTTTCTTTGAGGATTGGAGAAAAAGGACTTGGCTTTATTGTTTTCTGGATTATTATTGCTTGGGATTTGACTTGATAGATTAAAAATTGGTTTTTGTTGTTTTGTAGTACTATTATTGTCATTTCCTTCATTGCTGACATTCCTATTCTTTGACCAGAACTTGGGTTTGTCATTGTTATTGTTGTTTTTGTTGAAATTGTTATTGTATGAATTATTGTAAAGTTTTAGTTCTCCTTTCTTTACCATTGCGTTCTATATTTTCAGACCATTCTCAATCATTTTGGCAAAAGAGGGAGGACATTGCATTCTTAGTCGATAACTCATTTCACTGATTAGATTATCAATGAACATGTCCATTTTTTCTTGATCAGGTACATCTCGGGGATACCTATTAAACATGCATCTCCAACATTGTAAGAAGATCATAAGAGATTCCCCATTCTTTTTTTTAACATTGCAAAGATCCAGCATTGTTATCTCATTCCTTATATTGTAGGAGTATTGTGAAATAAATCTATTCACAAGTTCTTCAAAAGATTTGATTCCGGATGGTAATCTTGAAAACCACTCCATCGATTGTCCATTTAAACTCCTAGGAAAAAGATGCATAAGGTAAGTTTCATCATGAGCAAATTCCATGCTCATAGTACAAAACTCTCTAATGTGATCCTCAGGATCAGATTTTCCATCATATTTGTCATATTTAGGAATCTTGCAATGTTGCAGAAATGGTATCATGTTCAAATTTTTATTGAAAGGATATGGGCATAATCTTCTAATGAATACTTCTTGGAACTTGTTCCATTTTGCATGTCTTGCATCTATTGTTGTAGAGTTTGTATTTGTTGAGTAAGGTTTGATAATGGATTATCCACATAGTTTCTCCTTGTTTCTTCGTGAGTTCTTTTATCACTACATTCTTTTCTTGTGTCATCCATTTCTTTCCTTGTTTCTTTATGACTTTCTTTGTTCATATCTTTTTTATTTGGATCATCTGTGTTTTGGGTGTTACTTGCCTCTACATCTTGTTTCAAGCTTTCTGTGTTAAAGTCTTGTGGTAGTTTAGCTCCAGATTTTACCAACATCAAGAGATATTTCTCTTTTTGTTTTGCCAACAATTTTTTCATTAGCCTATCAAATTTGAGATCTTTCTTGAGGTCTCTAATGGTGCTATTGACTGCTTCTTCATTAACAATGGTAAACCCAAAAGTTTGGAATACAGGATTATCTTCTTCCTCTATTTGTTGTTGTTTTCTAAGTTGTTCGTATTGGGCTCTAGTCCAAACTGGCATGTGATTATTTCAAAGTTGTTGAAATTTCCAATGGACAAAGTCAATAGGTGATTATTGGTTTAGGAAGATATTCTTTGTTGATTTTACCGCTATTGTTTGTTCGTTGTGATAAAGCATCTCTTTGTTCAAAAACATGTCTTTGCAAAATTTCACTGTCAAACTTTGTACTGCAGCCATGTAAGTAGTGGCGAAAATGGTATAGGAATGTTCTACGTTTTAATAAGATCTTGTGATTCATATACAATAATCTTATTCTTTTCTGAGTAGCTTTATAACTGGGTTTTCTTTTCTTAAGGTTATACTTAAAAGTCATATAAGCATTTGATAATTTACAAGTTTATTTGATTCCAATGTTGGTGCAATTCTGATTTTGATATAACCTAGGTTAAAAATAAGAAAGATATATCCAAGATTATGAACCTAGTATAGATTGATCAAGATTCGTGATAGAGGATTTGATTATCCTGATGAGAGACTTGATAATGATGCTGATTTTTTTGCACTTAAGATGTTTGAATCAATAGCTTGTTGAATGTTGATGTTTATAGAACTTCTTGGGAATAACCTGCTGGATTAGTGACCTAGTTGTTTGAGCTAGTTTGACAATATGTGATGGTTTAGAGACAAACCTACTTCAAGAATTATTTTTATACTGACATTTTGATACTTTGATTTTGATCTGGTGTTTCAAGTGTTGGAAAGGTTTTGTATTACCCTTTTGATCAAATTTTTTTAGTAATTTGTTGGATTTTTGCTTACGCGTAGATGATAATTTTCTTCAATTTTATTTTTGACCATTTGGAACATGTAACATAGATAAAAGACACAATGTCTAATAAACAAAATACACAAGCAACTACAAATCTTATGGTAGGCTGAAACAATAGTTGTTGAATCTCACATGGGGTTTCCCCTGAGGCTACGCTATTCAAAGAGGATATTTAGATGCTTGACCCCACTGGCTCCACCCTCGACACTCACTTCTTTGGGGAAGCCAAGCACTAGTTTCCATGAAAACTCCCCATGGGAAACTTTATATCTCTACTAGGAACCATATGTGTGTGAGCTCCTTCAGAGGTCCGACCTCCTGCGCCAACAACTAGAAGGATTTTGGCAACTAGTACAAGTGGTTTTTAGTAAAGGCTTCTAGTCATGTGGTCATACATGCAACACTTTCAGCTCTGTAAATACAGAAGGTTCCCAGCCTATAGAGGTTATGCTCCATAGGGTTTATGGGGAAACATAGTGTCGGTATAAACTTATCAGCACATGTTGTTTGGGACTTTCGTCACAAACACAATTTATTTATAGTGGATTGGAAGGACTCGGTATTAGCCTGTTTCCACTTTAGGTCATTCCCCTCTCACTGGCCCCCTCAAGGCAGCTCAGGAAGGTAGGCCCTCTAAAGGATTTAATTGCTTGAAAGTAAAGAAAGCATAAAAGACTGGGTTTGGATTTTTGGTCACCCAATTAAGGGGAGAACATATACCTACCACTTTCGAGACATAAAATATAAGTGTTCTTTTTAACCTTTTTAAAGTAATTGTTGGCTAAGTCCTATTTGGAGATGTTGCTCCAACAAGCATGGTGTTTATTTTAGCCTTTTTAGAAGTCTATGTGCAACTATTTTAGAGAAGTTACTAAAAATACAAGTTGCATGCTGTCAATTTATCCTCTTAGTTAGATTAAATGAACAAGACATGATATATTACTTCCCAAAATAAGGCCTTTAATTAACTAGATGAAGAAATGCATAAAATTTGCCTTAAACACCATCCTGCACATGCATGTTAGTAGTTTGAAAAATCTAAGTTCTTGGACATTCGGGCCTGCAAGAAAATTTTGTTAGCTGGAAACAAATGTGCTATTCTAACACATGCGCTATGTTTCTCCTCAAAAGCACTAACCTATAGAGAAAAAGCGCTAACCTAGACTACAAAAGCACTGCTCTGCGGATACAAAAGCGTGATTTGTTTAATAAATGCGCTAATCTAGAGGACAACAATGCTAACCTAGAAGACAAAAGCACTATTCGACGATGCTAATGCACATATTTTCAGACAAAAGCGCTAACTTGCATGGCATATGCGCTAACCTGTGATGCAAATGCACTAACCTATAAGGAAAAGCGCTATCAAAATTCACATATCCATGAATTTGCATTACAAATGCGTTAATTTTACTTTTTTGAGATTTTTAAAGGTATATGAGAGGTCCATGAGCCCCACGGTGGGCGCCAAAATGTGTCGACTTGAATTTCATCCTCAAAATGTTACCTGCAACAAGTTAGTTTCACAAAATACCAATAGAAACGCTATAGGAAATCCAAACTCAACCAATGAAACTACATCAAATACATATGAAATAAAAACATGAATATTACCTTCATGGTTTATGTCTCATTGTGTCCTATCTCCACTGTTCCTGGTTGCAGATGGTGTACTCTCAGAAAATGCACTGATACCTTCCAAGATGGCATATGAAGAATGGACTGATAACTGATAGTTAACAAATGCTATGATATGCAATACTACATGATTATGCTAAAATCCTAATTGCTATTTTGCTTCAAGATTAAAACTCACAGATGCATAAGTTTTACAAATGATTTGCTTGAAAATGCACTTGAAGTCTCTTGAAGTCTAACTCTCTCTCAACTGAAGCTCTTGATTTTATAGACCTTGAGAGGATGAGATGATGTGGCTCAAATCAATGGTCATGATCAGATCTCCAGATTTGAATGGTTGTGAGCAAAGGTGAAGGTTGAGAGAAAGGGGGAAGGAGAAGATAAGTGTCACTCATCTCATCTTGACTGGGTTGCTGACTGAGGGAATCTAGGGATGGTTGGAGAAGATTTAGGCATGATAGGACAAGTGGACTCAAGTCCTTCCTAAGATGTAGGGGGTGTTGGAGATAATATAGGAGATGGTTATGAAATATGTGTATGTACACAATATTCATTAAGTTTGGAGGTTGAAGATAAATGATGAATTAATATTTAAGAAATATTAATTTCTTTAGCCACATGTTTGATGAGTTGGCAAAGGGAAGATGAAGTGGAGATGGAAAGTGAGTTGGAAAATAGATTAAATAATTTAAGAAATCATTTAATATTTGAGACTATAGGATAGGAGAATAACTATTAAATATTTAGATATTTAATTGTTTGAAGGAGATAACTAAATATTAGATGTTTAATTAACTTGGTTAGAGCAATAATTAAATATTAGATATTTAATTAATCAGAGGAATAGGATAGATGAATTAATTAATAAAATATTTCAATTAAATTAATTAATAGAAAGACACGAAATGAAATAAATAAATTCATCTTTTCAAATTAACTATTTAATAGAAGAATAATTATTAAATAAATATAAAATATTTATTTAATTGCTCATAGCCATTTTTATGTGTATACACCAATTATTAGTTGTCTCTTCAGTGATCTCATTAACTCTATCGGCCATTAGACTTACATGCCGGTATCCACTGAAAAATGTTGTCCTGTTAGCCTCACTTATCAACTCAACAATTTCTTCTACCGATTTCACAACGTGTACAGTAAGTAGCTTCTCAATTTTTATTTTCTTGTCTAATTCCATAATGGCTAACTTTTTTGCATCTAGCCGCCTATACAAATCACTAGGTAACACATCTACAACCTCTATCAAAACTTTCTTACAGATGTCAAGGTGTAGAATGATGCAATTTTCTATGCTTTCCTTTTCTTCATTGTTAAATGTGTTATATAATTTACTAAAATTAGACAAATTCCCATCATCTGTTATTTCACTCAAAAGATTGTCAAGAGGAGGGATAACTTGTTTTTCCTTTTTCTTCCTTGGTGTCATTTTCTTTGCTGGGGGCCTCATTGCCTGTTGTTTCTTTCTTGTCTTCTTTGGAGTAGGAGAGGGTATCGATGAAGGTTTTCTCTTCCTTTCTACTCTTTTAAATTCAGTTGGGACTTCACTGTCTGATGAAGTTCCAATCGGTGAGATGTGAGCTTCTGGTTGTAACCCTTCCAAGTAACTTTCCTTAATATTGGTGATATTCATTACATTTTCCTTTATCTCTTTAACCTTCTTAGATGCACTTCAGATATATTTCTCTCTTATCTTTCTTTGTTTCAGTGTTTGCACCCCACTTTCAATGGTTTCAGCATTACCAAACACTTTCTCCTCAGGTTCTCTAGGGGCTTCAAGTAGGGCTTTGGCATATGTCTCAATAATGTTTACATCAGCCTCATAACCCATCTTTGTCACCCAAACATCATCTTTCTTAATTACAAAACAAATTTATTTTTGATACTTATCAACAATACTCTGAGGTAACCTTTCCCTAGTCTTCATTTTAGCCTCAAATGCTTGAAAATATTCAGTTATTTTGTTTTCCCTATCTGTTCCCATGCCGATAAATATATCCAACAGTTGTTTACCTACCGATATGTCAAAGCCAAATTATTTCCTGCCTATACCAAGAACTTCTTTTGTAATATATAGCATTAGCCTTACAAGAATATTTCCAAATCTGAAAGTACCTTTCTTATCTCCTTTGATTTTCTTCAAATTATCAGTTAACTCATCCTTCAGCCACTCATATACATCTATCTTAGCATTATTGTTCACCATATCATATGCACTCTTGATACATAGACTAGAAACAAAGTTTAATCAGTTAGCATGTGTGGTTTTGTATCATAATATCATGCTAATGAATATGACATTGTCATCTTTCACATCATTAACCCTCAAGGATCTGCTGTTATAGGTTGTACTAGTTAAAGTCATCACAGTTTTGTTTGAACTTATCTGGCCTGCTACCAATGGAAGGTAAGCCAATCACTGACCTAACTGCTTCTCTGGTAATCTTATGGATAGAATCAAGCCAAAATAATTCTCCATGAACTCTACTGAGTACAATCCTCACAACTTCCTCGGGGAATTCCAGAATGTCAAGGATTTCCAAAAAACCTAGGGTTTCAATAATTTGATGTTTCAGTTATACAACTCCATTCTCATCACAGATCACATTCTTATACATTTTCATGATTTCTTTAGCACCTAGTTCCATAATATGACAATGTATGTATATCCTAGGGTCTTTTGCATATGCAACTCCTTTAGGGATTTTAGAGAACGCACCTAGGGTATCATCCTATTTTGCTACTTCGGGAATAACCTTGAACATGGGCCTAGGGCATTTAACCACTTCAATAACAATATGGTTTGTAATGAGTTCAAGAGCAGAGGAGGAAGCCATTGATAAATACCTTAATCTGCCTTTTAGGTTTGGATGATTGAAAGATTTTGCTTCACTTCTGGTTGTGGATGCCTTCACTTAGGTTTTTTGCACTCTTAGGAAATTTGAATGCTCGGTGAATGAAAAAGAGTGAAAAACACTAATTGATAATGTCTTTTCCTTCAACTACCACAATAAATTCCTGTCGGTTAAGTGAAATTTAACTCATTTGTCGGTAAAGAAGCAATTCATCTTCTTACCATTAATCGAGGGTAAACTTGCATGATTTTTAGTTAGTTGCCATACCCCCAAAAGATTTCATTTCAGTTAGATGAAGAATCTCCTGGCGGTGGAGTAATACTTGTAAAGCTCTGAAGTTAATAGATAATAAGATGAGAGGGGGGGGGGTGAATCATACAAACTTAATCTTCAATATATTCAACAGATTCAACCTCAGTAGCAGATACTATAGAATATAGTTAAAACTATAAAACATTTAAACTCATGAACATATAACATCACAACAGATATAACACCAAATTTAATGTGGAAACCCAAATAGGGAAAAACCACTATGGGATTTCGGACCCACTAAGAAATATACTGTTCTAGAGTATGCTCAGTTAAAAGAAAATCTTGTTAAAGATTACAAACACATTGCTAGATGTGACCTGGTTAAGGGATTTCCCTCAGATCTGTTAGGATCTTGCACTTTGCTAGAAGTGACTTGTCAAAGGATTTCAAACACTCATTTAGAATGTTACCTTGCTAGAGGGTCTACAAATAAGACTATTAAGTCCACTCAGTTAAGATATTTTCTATCACTTACAAAATAAACAACAGTAATAAAATATATCTGCAACTTCACATCTGAAATGCTAAAGAAGATTCTATTTGCTTAAAACAATCTTGTCATAAGACTTATCTTGTCCCTTGTTGGGCTTCTCAATCTGTTCTTCAATCAGATCTTCAATCTTTCGTGCTCAGTAAACATTACTGTAGCATCAATATGCATACATTTTCCCGCATCTATTGTTCATCAACAATTCCCTATTTATAAACAATTCTAACTGCTTAATTTCCTTGATCACATTTCCCATGATCAATCTTAGCCATCCGATCTTCAAACTTGACCAGGTTCAATGTATCCTTCTATCTAAAAAATGTTTTATCTTGCCTTGGGACTTGCATTCCTTTCTTGGAACTTGTGCTAGGTTATTGCGGTTCAATCTGTGTTGTAGATCTTCCTCTTGATTTTCCATTGCCATAGATTCTTAACAAACTTCATGCATGGCATACCAATCATTTAATCAACTCCAGCTCATTAGCATCCTTCATTAAATAATTCTTGCATTCATCCAATGCAATCTATTATAACTCGGTTGTTACTCAGTTAACACTGAACTTCACTCGGTAGACATTCTACCTTCTTTAACCGATATTGATAACCTTAGGGTTTACCAACTAGGTTCCTTAGGGTTTACCGACTAGGTTCTTTGCTCGGTGACATAGTACAGTATTAAACTTAAAATCAACAACGTATTTAGGAAATCAAAACAATCAAAACAACATGATCTCATCATTGTCTAACTTGATAATAGTTGCCCATTGAATAACTCCTTTCTCCCCTTTGTTATCACATTCTTTTTGTGTCACTTACCAACCTCTTAATTTTCATCAAAACATACTTCTCAAGATATGGCAACATCATACTGAATTAGAAAATCAATTTCTTAACATCAATGACAAAATAATATTATTAAGATAGTAATCATCCTTCTTCAATTATATCAATAATCTCCAACAACCTTCTCAATATCCTTATTGAAATACCAACAATCTTCCTTTCTAATGTTGTAATGCCAACAATAACCCCCTTTGGCATTGATGGCAAAACCAACTTGATTTGATTCAATTGATTCAAATTCTGATTATTGTGTCAACTTCTTCAGCTGTGTCTAAAGTCTTCTCCCCCAATCATTAGTCTTCTGTTATCTTCTCTATTTTCTCCATTTAGTCTTCTCCCCCTTTGACAACAATGCAAAAAAAAAAACAAACTAATTTAGGGTTCCTTCTCTTGTGAAGTGATTGCCTCTCTGTGTTACACCTGTGTCATTTCAGACTCTATGAGAGAAACTTGTCTCTATTCATAATTCCCTGCACACCTTTAGAAAATCTCCTAAATTGCATAAATCAGCATCAATCCACAAATAATATTCTATAGAGTCATTTAATTGATGCTTTCACCGAACTCTATCAGTGAATAGAAGGTAGGGGTAGGACCCCTAACTTGCTTCTGAGATACTCAAAATTGTCTCTTGGTAGTGGCTTTGTGAAGATGTCTGCAATTTGTTCCTTTGAACTGATATATTCGAGCACAACTTTCTTTTCTTGAACTTCTTCTCTGAGATAATGATACTTTATAGAGATATGCTTTGTCTTAGAGTGCATTACTGGATTCTTTGAAATATTAATGGCACTAGTGTTATCACAAAATATAGTTACTGGCTCGGTAACCTTTTCATTTATACCTTCCAACAGTTGTTTGATCCATGCTATGTTGGTACAATTCAATGTTGTAGCGACATATTCAACTTCAGCCATTTACTGTGAAATGCATCTTTGTTTCTTGCTAAGCCAACTTACTAGTCTATTTCCTAAGAAGAAAGCTCCACCACTTGTGCTTTTCCGGTCATCAATGTTCCCCGCCCAATCAACATTAGTATAAACTTTTAAATCAAAATCATTCCTCTTTTCATATACTAGGCCATCATCTTCAGTGCCTCTCAGGTATCTAAAAATTCTCTTGATTGTTGTCATATGGGTTTCTTTGGGATCTGTAGAAAATCTTGCAACTATTCCTACTACATGTGCTATATCCGGTCTATTGTGAACAACATGTTGCAACTTTCCAATCATAGATTGGTAAAGTGTCTCATCAAGAGATGCAGATTCATCATTCTTTGACAGTTTATAGTTGGTAGTCATAGGAGTACTTACCGGTTTAGAATCCTCCATTCCAAATTTCTTCAGGATTTACTTTATATACTTGGATTGAGTAATAAAAATCTAATTTTTCATTTGCAGTATTTTTAAACCTATGAAATACTTTATCCAACTGATTAATGACATCTCAAATTCTTTTCACATTTCATTTCCAAAGTTCTTGCATAGAGAATCATTTCCTCAAAAAATAATATCATCAACAAATATGGCTAAAAGCAATATACCATTGTTCTCATCATTCTTCATATACATGTTGTTCTTTTCACTTGTCCTTATAAAACCAATCTGGATTAAGTAAGAGTGCAGTCATTCATACCATGCTCTGGGTGCTTGCTTTAGACCATATAAAGCTTTGTTCAGTTTACATACCTGATCTTTATTCTTGTCTTCAACAAATCCTTCAGGTTGCTCAATGTAAACTTCTTCTTCTAATATACCATTCAAAAATGCAGATTTAACATCCATTTGATATACATTGAAATTTTTGAAAGCAGCATATGCCAACAATGTTCTTACTCCCTCAAGTCTAGCCACGGGTGCAAAAGTCTCACCATAATCTATTCCTTCTTCTTGAGCATAACCTTTGTATACTAGTCTTACTTTGTTCCGAATGACCTCACCTTTTTCATTTAGTTTGTTTTTGAAAATCCATTTTGTCCTGATTATATTTTTGTCCTTTGGTCTTGGAACCAATGTCCATGTTTCATTCTTCTTGATTTGATCAATCTCTTCTATCATAGCATTTAACCAATCCTCATTGTTAAATGCCTCTTTTACTATTCTCAGTTCAAATTCAGATATCAGACATGTGTTTTGTCTCAGTTTGTTCCTTGTCATTACTAGATCATCCTTATCTCCTATAATTTGACTTGATGCATGATTTCTTCTAACATATTTGGCTAATATAGGCTCGGTAGGCTCTGTATGATCTTCTTCATCACTCGGTAATTGGATACAATCTTCAGGTTCTTCAACAACTTTCTCGGTAGGACTTCTTGGTTGAACATACACAAATTCTTCATAATTTTCTAGTTCTTTGGAATTTCCTTCATCATTTCTTTCTGCAAATTCATCAATTTTCACATTTGCACTTTCCACTATTTTGTTAGATGATTTGATCAGACATTTAAATGCTTTACTTCTAGAAGAGTAACCAAGAAATGTTCCTTCCTCGCTTTTCTGATCAAACTTCCCATTTCTATCATCTTTGTGAACATAACATCTACTTCCAAAGATTTTGAACTAACTTACATTAGGTTTCTTGTCATATCAGATTTCATATGGTGTCTTCATAGTTCCTTTCTTCAGTTGTACTCAGTTCAAGGTGTAGACTACAGTGCTTATTGCTTCTCTCTAGAATGTTTGAGGTACCCTCTTTTTAATCATCAGGGTTCTGGCACAATCTACAATAGATCTATTTCTTCTCTCAGCTATCCCATTTTGCTATGGAGTTCTCAGTGTAGATACTTGCCTCTTTATACCATGATCATTGCATAATAAGTTAAATTCATCAGAAGTGAACTCTCCTCCTCTATCAGATCTAAGACATTTCAACTGTCTTCCTGTTTCATTTTCAACTCTTGCCTTGTACCATTTAAACATTTGAAAAGCTTCTGATTTTTCTTTTAAAAACATAACTGACATCATCCTTGAGTTATCATCCACAAATAATATGAAATATTTATCACCATAATAACTCTGAACTTTCATGGGACCATAAAGATCAGTGTGTACAAGATCTAAAATTCCTTTAGAGGTGTAGGACTTGTAAAGCTTGATCTTGTCATCTTACCCATCTGGCATCCTCGACACATAGCATTCTCAGGTTTTTCTAAGCTCGATAGACCTCTTACACGACGCTTCTTACTTATTTTGATCAGATTATCAAAATTTACATGACAAAACCTTTTATGCCATAACCAGGTTTCTTCTATTTTAGCATATAGACATTTTTTCTGAGTTGAGTCAAGATGAAATGTATTACCTATTGTTTGAGTCCCGGTAGCAGCTAATTTTCCATGTTTGTCATGAACTTTGAGAATTCCCTTCTGAAATTATATTCAGTATCCTGTATTGTTTAGCTGTGCTACACTCAACAAATTGTATTTCAAACCTTCAACCCAGTATACATCATTACATTTAGCATTGTTAAGAAGTGTGATAGAACCTTTACCTTTCACTGGACATGGGGCATCATTACAAAATCTTACATAACTTCCATCATAATCTTCTAGTTTTATGTCATGCCCAAAATTTAGGGCAAAAACGGAACGATTTTTTATTTTAAAATACAAATAAATTAACAAGTTCGCTCGCACGACCAGTGTTAATGTATTTGCCATATCCATATTCGAGCTAATTCAGATATGAACCAAGCATCGATTATTGTTTAATCTTATTTGCGGAAATCTAACATGTTTAATTTTATCTCCACGAGATACCTAGTCATTAAATTTTATTAAATCAATCACGTTAAAGAAATAGGAGAGGAAGATTAATTCAATCTCCAATATGACTATATAGTCTAAAACTTCCATTTTAAAATTTTAATGCTCTAACTAGATTAACTAGGACAAGATTAAGTATTTATCACATTAAATACATCTAAGGTTTTAAGACTAGGCTTTATTCTTAAATTTATATAATTCTCTTTCTTTTACTTCCTATTAGTAACCATACAGAGGTATTTAAATATTTAATTCTCTATCAAATACTTACTCCAAAATTATAACGAGTATATATATATATATATATATATATATATATATATATATATATATATATATATATATATATATATATACATACATATATCTATATATATATACATACATACATATATATATATATATATATATATATCCTTTAAAAATATCTCTCCAATATAATAGTCAATATTTTTCCAACCCTAATTAGGGATTCTTTTTTTTTATATAAAAAGGCATCTAATCTAATTAAATTTAACATAATATTTTACTTACTTACCCTAGCCCTACCCGGGCTAGGGTTTAATATTTTTTTGGATGCCATAACTCGCAGGGCCGAATGTCCATGGCCATATTGGATTTCATGCAGGGTCGGCAGCGTTTACAATGCATGGCGGGTTGAGTGGGGGAGGCGAAGGTGAACCCAACACCGCCCACTGCGCGGTGACACAGTGGAGCGCTGGGCGCCGCCCACTGTGTAAGCACACAGTGGTGGCATTGGGCACCGCGCCACTGTGTGGCCACATAGTGGTGGTGTTCGGCGCCTCCCACTATGTGCCCACATAGTGGCGACGTTCCAGCGCTGCCCATTGTGTGTTCACACAGTGGGACGCGATCGATACCCGTGCAGCCCCATAAAACCCCCTTTTTTTTTGTTTAAAAATTAATTTAGATTTAATTTATTTTTTGTAAGGTTTTAGATAAATATATATATATATATATATTTATTTATTTCCCAATATGTTTATATGCAAAATTTTTTTTAATAAAGGACACAGAATAATAAAGAAACCTCATAATGTTAATATATATATATATATATATATATATATATATATATATATATATATATATATATATATATATATATATATATATATATATATATATATATATATATATATATATATATGAACTTAGGCTCTCTTTTTCATTTGTTTTATGAATATGGGGATTTAGAAGGAATTTCTAAGTAATTAACACTCTGATTTTTTTTTTCTTCTCTGAGTATTATCCAAGGCAAAATTTATGATATTGCTGGAGATGAATAAATTTAATAAGATACAGCAAGGTAATAGTTATAGATTTATAACTTACAATAAAATGATCATAGAAATCAATATCTTAATAGTAACTAAATTAAAAAGCTAAAGTTTAATAAACTCAAATTTAGAATTTAGAAGAGATAAATGCTTTGATTTTTATTCTTAAACTTCATTGTGAAATTTCATTCTTGCTACTATTGTTTTCCTAGAATCAAAAGAAAACTTAGATCTCCCAATAGAAAAATAAGCTGCAATATTCACCTTTAAAACAACATGCATTCTCTCATTATAATATTAACAATAAATACTATTCATATTTCTTTTTCTGCAAGTAGGATGAAGATATAATTAATTTAAAAGCTGATTTTTCCATATTTCAAATAAAACAACTTTTGCATGCAAATCAAGCAATCTTTAAAAAAAAAAAATAAATAGAAAATAGAAACATATCTAGCTTTTTACAACTCTATCAATATTCTACAAAATTACATGATGTTCCTTTATTAAGCTACAATATTAAATCACATGTCTCATCTCATAATTACAACTTGCCTCTCATTCAACGAATGAGGGTATTTTTCTACTATCAAATTTAACAAATAACTGCAAATGAATTTAAGTATCTTCAACAATAATCTTCTGCATCTTTTCACTATTCCTAATCTCTTCTCCTGACTTTCCTGCATAATAAAGACATAAATATGACCACGGAGTGCTCACCTCCCAGCCTAGGCTAACTGGTAGCCACCCCCGAGCTCGAATAATCAAGTCCTAGACGGGTAACAAACAGGCAAACACATAGAAGGCAAAAAAACATACAGATTCTCAAACACACTCTCCCAACTTGGCTTCACAGCACCACACTTTGGTGATGATCTTTTCAAAGGGTGGTAGTGGACCAATACCCTAAGGAGAACTGCAAGTATGGAAAAACAAGTAGCCACCTCATGGCACAATAAATACATCAAGAATCTCAATCCCCATATTCCTTATGTCCCCCAAAGGCATTCTAGCCTTATATCCCTCCTTATGACCCCCATTGCACAAACAGGCCATGCAGCAAGGGTCATACAAAGATCCCTTGTGATTGCTCTCAAAACGAGAGTCTCTCACTCGAGGGTTGTCACTGCTACCACCCACAAGATCCTTTTCTCTCCCAAGAGTAAGAGGTCTTGAGAAAACTCCCAAAACACATCAAGCAAAATGCAAAATTTCAATGAATATCTAAAACAAGCCATTCAAGAAACTCAGATTTCTTCACCAATCATACACTCAAACACATGCAAGAAAATAATCATTTTAACGAATAATCAGACCAACCTTAATCTGCCCAATGGTAGTTTGATATTTGAGGAAGAGCTGCCCAATCCACGATTCTTCTTCTTCTACCCTTAGTTAAAATTTCTATTCCAATCTATTCTTTTTCTTTTCAAAATTTCTCGTCTCCAAAAATGGAGAGTGGGTGATTACCCTCAAAATCTCAAAATCTTGCTTAAGAAGCTCATTCTCTGAGTTCTCACAAGTTTCTAAAAACCAAAAAGGAAAGAAAAGCAAAATGCAAAAAGACTCCCATTCGAATAGGAAAAAAAATCTAAATTAGATTTAACTTCTAATTTTCAATTTTCGCACAACTCAAAAAAAACCAATTTTTAAAGCGTCAAAAAGATCATTTAAAATTAGAAACTTGCCTAAAATTACCCCTAACCCCTAGGTATACCTTATGGGCTTTAGGAAACCCTATTAAACTACCCCTAGGTGTTCATTTAACCCATTTTAAACCCCCGTGAAGTTTATTTTCGGGTCAAACATATGTTGACCACCCCAAATATTATATTCCCAAAGTATTTATGACAACACATTAATTTATTTAAGAAAAACTATAATTAAACACTTTCCCACCAAGAGACAAAATAAAACATTTAAATTTAAATCCACGCATGTGTCAAGTGACACAAATAAAACACTTCTACAAAATGAAACATGAAATTGTCTCTTGTGGTTTTTACACATTGAATTTAAATAACACTTAACACTCATGCAGCATATACTGTTACAAATAAAATACAACACAAATTGGGTGTTGTCCTCCAAATAGACAACCCTTGGCTTATGAACATACATAAGTCTAGGTTTGATTCTCCGTTATTTTCCATGGTCACATGATAAATTTCCTGTGCATCTCAATTTACACATTAGTACTTCCAAATATCCATATATAATATAATTTAATAATATAACAATACACATCATTACTTGCATACAATTTTCATCTGCACAGATTAAATACATCTTTTATCAAGCAAATTCACATAAGCAATTTCATCCCAATTCACATAAACTAACCATACATCATAGTTCTATATTCATAGTAAAGTCTTGCAAATTCAATAACGACATCTATCATTGCAATATCATCCTATCTAAAAATCATGTAGTGTTCTATCTCATAAAGCATGTAAGTAAATCACCAAAACATAGCAATGTTATCCAAATCCTAAAATCATATAAGTTGTAAGTCTCAAAATACATCAAAATAAAGTATCCATAATAGTCTAAATATAAAATCCACTGAATGTCAGACTGGGTTGAGGTGAGGCCTCACATTTTACAAACTTGTGTTTATCACCTGTCATGTGATGAGAGTATCCACTGTCTATGATCCAAGAATCATTATTGTTTATGTGAGATATTAGGGATTTTTCTTCATACCTTTCTTGATCTGATCCATCTTTAATAGCCACATAAAAAACTTCCTCTATTTCAGTTTCATCAGATTTATCATCATTGGATTCCTCATCAGCTACTAGGCATGTCTTTCTAGCTCTCCTTCTAAAGTCTCGGTGTCCTCTGTAGTGATTGTCTTTCTGTCTGTCTTCTCGGTATTCTCTCTTTTCACTAGATTCTTTGTTAGGGAAGTTAGAAGCCATACGTCCTATTTTATCACAATTGAAACATTTCAAAGGTAGCTTTCCTTTATCCTTACCTTTGCCTCTCGGTAACCTTCTGGCCAATAGTGCTTCAAACTCTTTTTGCTTTCTGATTTCCTCATGTAGTTTGTGTACTTCTTCCATGTTTTTATGAAATCTTTGACTTGCTCCACTATGATTTCCTTCAGAATACTTATTTGTTCTATCATTATAGTCATTAGATTCACCAAGATGAAAAGAACTAAATGCAGATTCAACTTTATTTACCGAAGACCCACTATTATCAAAATTACTTAACTCAAATGCATGTAGCTTACCGATAGTGGCATCCAAAGAGACTGACATGTTTGGTACAAACCTTAATTCATTGAGTACAGAGACTTGAATGTCATAAGCTGGTAGAAGGGTTCTCAATAACTTACTTGTTACATCCTTTTCTTCAATAGTTCCAACTGCTCCTTTAATTTGATTGACATTTCCTTTAATCTTGTACTATATTGAGTTATGTTTTCTCCTTCATTCATTCTCATGGATTCAAGTTGTCCTCTTAGACTATCTACCTTTTCTCTTTGAACATGTTCATCACCACCATACATAGATATGAGCTTAGACCACATTGCCTTTGCATCATTACAACCTTCTAGATCATTAAACTCCGAGTCGATCAATGCTGATGTTATTTCAATCATAGCTTGAATATGTTCTTGCTTTTCCTTTATCTCTTCCATTGTCATTGGGTAGGTGCTCGGTGCAATGTAATCATTCTCCAGATAATATGTTGCATATTCTCCAATTCTTGATAAGTGCAACTTCATCCTTTTCTGCCATGTGGAGAAACTTGACTTGTTCAGCTTTGGTGCATCCCTTTTATACATCTTCGGATCTTTGCCTCAAGTGCCTTTAAACTTTCCTTCTCGAGTCCAAAGCTCTAACACCAATTGTAAAACTCTGAAGTCAATAGATAATAATATGAGGGGGGGGGGCAAGAATCATACAAACTTAATCTTCAATATATTCAACAGATTCAACCTCGGTAGCATATACTATAGAATATAGTTAAAACTGTAGAACATTTAAACTTATGAACATATAACATCACAACACATATAACACCAAATTTAACATGGAAACCCAAATAG
The DNA here is from genome assembly GCF_030272615.1 of Cryptomeria japonica. NCBI lineage: Eukaryota > Viridiplantae > Streptophyta > Pinopsida > Cupressales > Cupressaceae > Cryptomeria > Cryptomeria japonica. The sequence continues at coordinate 887,679,290 of NC_081414.1, read as the reverse complement.
GGAAAAACCACTATGGGATTTCAGACCCACTAAGAAATATACTCTTCTAGAGTATGCTCGGTTAAAAGCAAATCCTATTAAAGACTACAAACACATTGCTAGATGTGACCCGATTAAGGGATTTCCCACAGATCTGTTAGGATCTTGCACTTTGCTAGAAGTGACCTTCTCAAAGGATTTCAAACACTCATTTAGAATGTTACCTTGCTAGAGGGTTTACAAATAAGACTGTTAAGTCCACTCGGTTAAGAGATTTTTTGTCACTTACAAAATAAACAACAATAATAAAATATATCTACAACTTCACATTTGAAATGCTAAAGCAGATTCTATTTACTCAAAACAATCTTGTCATAAGACTTATCTTGTCCCTTGTTAGGCTTGCTGGGCTTCTCAATCTATTCTTCAATCAGATCTTCAAGCTTCTGTGCTCGGTAAACATTACTGTAGCATCAATGTGCATACATTTTCCCACATACATTGTTCATCAACAATTCCTTATTTAGAAACAATTCTAACCGCTTAATCTCCTTGATCACATTTCCCATGATCAATCTTAGCCATTAGATCTTCAAACTTGACCAGGTTCAATGTATCCTTCGATCTAAAAAATGTTTTACCTTACCTTGGGACTTCCATTCCTTTCTTGGAACTTGTGCTAGGTTATTGTGGTTCAATCTGTGCTATAGATCTTCCTCTTGATTTTCCATTGCCATAGGTTCTTAACAAACTTTATGCCTGGAATACCAATCATTTAATCAGCTCTAGCTCATCAACATCCTTCATTAAATAATACTTGTATTCATCCAATGCGATCTATTATAACTCGGTTGTTACTCGGTTAACACTAAACTTCACTTGGTAGACATTCTACCTTCTTTAACCGATATCGATAACCTTTGGGTTTACTGACTAGGTTCCTTAGGGTTTACCGACTAGGTTCTTTGCTTGGTGACATAGTACAGTATTAAACTTAAAATTAACAACATATTTAGGCTATCAAAACAATCAAAACAACATGATCTCATCATTGTCTAACTCAGTAATAGTTGCCCATTGAATAACTCCTTTCTCCCCTTTGTTATCACATTCTTTTTGTGTCATTTACCAACCTCTTAATTTTCATCAAAACATACTTCTCAAGATATGGCAACATCATACTGAATTAGAAAATCAATTTCTTGACATCAATGACAAAATAATATTATTAAGATAGTAATCATCCTTCTTCAGTTATATCAATAATCTCCAACAACCTTCTCAATATCCTTATTGAAATGCCAACAATCTTCCTTTCTAATGTTGTAATGCCAACAATACTATGTTTTACCGGTGAAGGAATAGTCTCATCAACATTTTGATCTCTCTTTCTAATCCATTGTTTTGAAAATTATTGCTTTACCTCATCAACCTTCTCTTTGCCTTTCAAGCTGGGTCCTTTGTTATTTGCCGGTGAAACCTTACTTCTACAAAATTTTGTAATATGTCCAATCTTGTTACAAGCATATGAAGTCGCATTGTTCTTTTGAATAGCTTTTCTTGAATTTCTCTTTGTGTTTATTCGTAGTAGCCAACTCATTTTCCAAAAAATCCTTCTATCTCATAAGTTCAGTTTTATCATGTTCCATGTGAATCAGATATATCGTCAACATATCATTTTCATGACTGAGTCTTAGATTTTCATTTCCAACATTATTGAGTCTCCTAGTCAAGTCATCTTCAATCTTCTTTTTGTCTTCAATGTCTTTACAAAACCTCATAGTCATATCTTGCATCTCATTCCTCAAGGTCATTCTTTCTTGCCTCATCTTGCTTACAAGATCATTAAGAGTTTCCTTTTCATCATCATCATTCTGTATCTTCTCATGAAGTTCTCTTTTTTTGTTTCTAGCAATAGTGAGATTCTCTTGAAGTCCTTGAATGAATTCTTGTGCAGTCTTTAGATCATCTTCAAGTTTGATATTTTCAACTTTTCTGCATCATAATCTACAAGAGTTGTTTCCAATTGCTTTCTTAAGTTTTCCATCTGTACCGGTGTCAGAATCTTCCTCAAGGTGTTAGGCTTTTGAAAATAGAGAACCAGGCTCTGATACCAATTGTTAAGATTCCCAAAGATAATGAGAGGGGGGGGGGTGAATCAATATCTTTCCTGTTGATAGATTTTCTGACCTTATTAAATAATTTGCATTCCAAAATAGTGTACTGGTAAACAAGAATTAATGTAGTAAATATGAACAATAAACACAACATAGAAAGCACACCCTAACACAAGATTTTTGGTGAGGAAATCTGGTGTGGGAAAAACCTCGGTGGGATTTGTGACCCACAATATTCACTCACTAGCCAATGAATGGATATTACTTACAATAGTGTGCCTGCACATGCAGGAAGGCCAACTGCCTAAAGCTCACTGCTCAAATACAAAAGGAAGTCTCACTTACAAAAATGGATTATGGAAATCCAATGTGATGTAATGCTACAAAAAGCATATGCTATGCCAAGTTCAATACCGGTTGAAGCTCATACATTAACCATAAACCTTTCTCCAAAATCTGCCTTAATATTCACTCTACATATCCATCCTATCTTCTATCACTTACTTACAAAATGATCTACAAGATCTCATACTTATATATGAGTCTTATTACAATATGCCATGTCGGCTTACAAAAAGATATTATAATTAAATACAATATACAATAATCAAAATCATGTCTGCTAGGGTGTCAGTAAATGTTCTTGTCGCTGCCGGTGAACTATCTGCCGGTGTAGAGTCTGCCAGTGCCAGTGCCATAATATTGCAAGGTTTCCATCAATGACAATACCTTCAATCAACTACAATTCTCATTAGAGTGTGTAATGCCAACATCCTTAAGAAAAGAAGCAACATTCAACATCACCAAAAAGGGCAAAGAAGAAGCTTCTCACAAAGAATCCAGTGAAGACTCTGATGCAAAAGTAGAAAACATTGTCAAGAAACTCAAGAGAGGATCTGACTGGTATAAAGGAAAGCTACCACTTAAGTGTTTCAACTGTGGTAAGGTCGGACACTTTGCTACAAAATGCCCCCACAAAAACTGGTGGAGATGAGTCAAGAGAGTTCAACAAATCTGTTGGCAGAGATAGAGAAAGAAACACCTATTGGCAAGGAAGGAGAGGCTAATAGAATCAGAAAAACCATTGTACTATTGAGGATGACACAATAGATGAATAAAATGCATCAGAAGATTATTACCATGAGAATGACAGAAAATTCAATCTCTTCATGACACTTGGTGAACTAGTTGATGAAAATGAGGAAAAGGAGGATATTGAAGCTGAAGTGGACTTGGAAGGTGAGCTTATCAGTGCTCTTGAAGAATTGAGTAAAACAAGAAGAGAAATAAAAAAGGTCAAGTTCACTGCTATAGATGAACAAGATCTCTTGAAACAATATTTGGATGAGTCCGGTCAAGTTATATCTGACCTGAAATTACAGCTGGAAGAAACTAAGAGGATATGCGAAGCTACATCCTCTGACTTAACAAGGAAGGAATGGGAGCATCAAGAGTTGGAAGTAGAAATAGTAAAGCTCAAAAAGAATCTTGAAGAAAGTAAGGAAGAAATAAAAATAAGGAGAAAATATGAAGGCAGCATTGAGGCCTAAGACCAAATGTTGAGAAAGTAGAAACAATCCAAAGACACTGGTCGCCTAGGGTTTGAACTATGTCAAAGCTCAACCAAAAAATATACATTCAGCAAAGTAATAAAGTTCACCTCTTCAAATTAAGGTGAAGAAAAGAAGACATTCACTATAGGCAAGGATACTCGTAAAAATACATATGCAGATGCTGTTGGAAATCGCCACACAAACTGCTATACACAAGCTATGAACCGAAGGCCACACTCTTTGTACCGACATACATATCCAAGGAGAAATGCAAGAGTCGACCATGAAGGTTTCACTAGAATCAACAGTATGAAGGGAAGATCCCCTATGAGGTAGTCCTTTGTAGGACCAAGGCAACCTAACCTATATGTTTAAAACTTTCATGGTTACTGTTACATGTGTAATAAATTTGGGCATAGAATGGCTGAATATAGATTAATCAATAAGCCCTTTAGGAGTTATGAAAGTAGGATTCCATTTAATGCACTCTGGGATATGACTGTTGTTTATTATTAGTGCAATGGATATGGTCATAAGAGTTTTGAATGTAAAAAAAATAAACCAGTACCTCACAATAATCTTAAGGATTTTCCCTCAAATGAAGATATGAAATGCTATAACTGTCAAGAGTTTGGACACATAACAAGGTTGTGTAAAAACAGGAAGATCAAGCAAAAGAAAACAAATTCTGATCAAGAACTGGTAACTGAACATGAGCACAATATAGCAGCTGACAAGAAGAAGGAAACCAAACCAGTATGGTGTTGGTGTTTTGGTATGGTTTTCTCATTGATGTCAACACCTACTAACACTTATCAACTCTGGCACTTTGGAGAATCAACAACATTCACCAGAAAGCAAGTGACTTATGCATAATCATCGGTATCTGGTACACTAATAGGATATAATGTTCACCGGCACTTGGAATGGCATGGAAAACACCTAGTTATGTCGAAGACATCGATTGGACACTTTGTCTTGAAGATTTGTCTTGAAGATGAGGAAAATGATTGCAAAGCAAAAGAAGCACTTTTGAGTGCATTATCAGATCAGCAAATCATGGGATGATTAGATAGGTCTACTACTAAAGCTATTTGGGATCATTTGGAAACACTGAATGAAGGAGATTCCATAGTCAAAATTCCAAAACTTGAAAGCTTTAGGGTTAGGTATGAAAATTTGAAAATGGAAGAAGATGAAAGGATTTTTGCTTTTATGGAAAGAGTTAATGAAATTGTTTTGGGTATTAAATATTGTGGAGGAACCTTAAGTGAAATTGAAATTATTTCAAAAGTTTTAAGAGGATTGCCACCAGCATATAAAATGAAAGTTACTGATATAAATGAGTTAAGAACAATGCCTAATACATCAGTAACTAGGGATACATTGATTAGAAAACTTTCAGCTTTTGAAATTGAGGGATTTGGTCCTGTTGCTATTATAAAGATAGATTTAGCTTTTAAAGCATCAACATCATCCACACCATCATTTGACAAGTCTGATTGGAAAGCCTTTTATGCAAGAGAACATGAAGAAAGAAGGACTGAAAATGAAGAACTTGAAGCACTATTTGCAAGAAAAATGCCTAAAGGTCCAGTTGGAAGTAAGTATGAAGGTAAAGCACCCTTTAAATGTTTTAACTGTAATAAGATTGGTCGTATGGCTTCAAGATGCCCTGATAGACATGCTAGACTAAGAGAAGAAGCTAGAAGAACATACAAGCCTAACCTTGAATATCAGAGATACAGATTTAAGAAGAAGAAAGACAAATCTTTTTATCTTGCTTATGAAGTAGTGACTGATGATTCTTATGAGGATCTGACAGAAAATGGATGGGTTTTTGTTGCTATAACAGAAGATCAACCGGCACCTACTGTTCAACCGGTAGAACAGGCCTTGGCAGCTAAAATTGAAGTTAAGGATGAATGGATCATTGATTCAGGATGCTCACATCATATGAATGGTGATAAAAGTAAATTCTTAACTTTTCAGGAATATAATGGAGGTCTAGTGAGATTTGGAGATGATAAAGCTTGTTTGACCAAAGGTAAAGGTACAATATCTCTTGAAGGTAAGCATAATACTGACAATGTTTACTATGCTGAAGGTTTAAAGCATAATCTTTTGAGTGTTGGTCAATTAGTTGAGAAAGGATTTCAGTTAGAATTCAAGAATGGAAAATGCAAAATCATGAATAGAACTAGTTTGGAAATTGCAACCGGTAATCAAACTAGAGGTAACATCTTTCATGAATAATAGTGAAAAGACATGCTTGATTGCACATATTGATAAAAGTTGGCTATGGCATAAGAGACTCTGTCATGTAAATTTTGATTGCATGGTAAAAATCAGCACTACTAAGGCAATTAGAGATTTACCTAAGATTACCAAACCTCACAATCTGGTATGTAAGGAATGTCAATTTGGAAAACAAGTTAGAGCTACTTTTAAAAGTATTCCAGAAATATCCAATAATTCTCTTGACATAATTCATACTGATTTATGTGGTCCAGCTAGAACTAAAAGTTTACAAGGTGATAGATATTTCATGCTAATCATTGATGACTATTCTAAAATGTGTTGGGTTACTTTTCTCAGAGAAAAATTAGAAGCACTTGGCAAGTTCAAACTATTCAAAGCAATGGTAGAGAATGAAACTGGTAAGAAAATCAAATGTCTAAGATTAGATCAAGGAGGAGAATTTACATCTAAGGAATTTAATGCATTCTGTGAAGTGAATGGAATCAAAAGACAACTATCAACACCTCAAACACCACAACAGAATGGAGTTGTAGAAAGGAAAAACAAAACTATCTTGGATGTAGCTAGAAGTATGTTATCAGAAGAAAATCTACCACATGTATATTGGAGAGAAGCAGTAAGTACAATAGTCTATACATTCAACAAAGTTCACATCAAAGGTGAAACCGGTATAACCCCTCATGAACTATGGTTTGGTATTACTCCTACTCTTAAATATTTTAGAATATTTGGTAGTAAATGCTATATTAGAAGAGATGAGTATATTGGAAAATTTGATCCTAGAAGTGATGAAGGAAAATTTAAGAGATGACTCTGGACCAGCAATAGAAATACTGACAAATGAACCTACATTGAACCCATTGGTACAGAATGAAGATCCAGTTACATCGGTATCATCTGAAAATTCCACTGTAACTGAGGAACAACAACAAACAAAGACACCCCAGTATGTAAGACTGAATCACTCTGAAGATCAGATAATTGGAAATAAGTATAAAGGAGTTATGACAAGAGGAAGACTAGCAAATGAAGAGGTATGTCTTATTTCTCAAATTGAACCATCATCAATTAATGAGGCATGTGAAGATAAACACTGGATTAAAGCTATGGAAGAAGAATTAGAGCAAATTGAGAAGAATAACACTTGGACATTAGGTCCCCGACCTAAAGACAAATATGTGATTAGAAAAAAATGGGTATTCAGAAACAAACTTAATGAAGATGGTAAGGTAATCAGAAATAAAGCAAGACTTGTGTGTAATGGATATTCTCAGAAAGAAGGAATTGATTATAATGAAACCTTTGCACCCGTAGCTAGAATTGAGGCAGTTAGATTATTCTTGGCTTTTGCAGCACACAAGAACTATAAAGTATATCAAATGGATATTAAATATGCATTTCTGAATGGAGATCTTGAAGAAGAAGTTTACATTGAACAACCTAATGGATTTTCTTTGAGAGATAACAAAGATATGGTTTGCAGGTTAAGAAAAGCTTTGTATGGGTTGAAGCAAGCTCCAAGAGCTTGGTATGCAAGATTGGATAAGTATCTTTTGAAGATTGGTTTTTCTAAAGGTAATGCTGACAACAACTTATATTATAAAGTGACTAATAATGACATCTTGGTTATAGAAGTTTTTGTTGATGATATAATCTTTGGAGGAGAAGATAGATTATGTAAAGACTTTTCTATTGAAATGCAACAAGAGTTTGAAATGTCTATGATTGGAGAAATAAAATTATTTTTAGGAGTGTAGATTTCACAAACTGATAAAGGTATATTCTTGAGTCAATCCAAGTACTTGAAGGAGTTACTAAAGAAATTTGGGATGGAGAACTCTAAACCGGTAAGCACACCTATGACTACAACTGAAAAATTATCACTAAGGGATGAATCTACACTTGTTAATCTGACTAGGAACAAATCTATGATAGGAGGTTTACTGTATTTGACACAAACAAGACTTGATATCATGAATGCAGTATGTATTTTTCAAGATTTCAGAGTAATCCTAGAGAAAATCATGAATTAGGTGTAAAAATGATTTTCTGGTACTTACAAGGCACTACAAATCTTGGATTATGGTATCCTAGAGATGAAAAATTTGAATTATGTGCATACACAGATGCAAATTGGGCAGGAAATGTGGACGATAGAAAAAGCGCCACTGGCGGAGCATTTTTCTTGGAAGAAGATTAATTTCTTGGTTGAGTAAGAAACAAAGTTGTACATCTTTATCAATAGCAGAATTAGAATATGTTGCAACAACAACTAACTGTACACATGTACTATGGCTTAAGCAAATGTTGAAAGACATAAAGGTAAAATGCAAGGAACCCATCACTATCTACTATGACAACACTGCAGTAATTGATATATCTAAGAATCCAGTATTACATTCTAAAACCAAACATGTTTCTATCAAACTGAATTTTCTAAGAGAAAATGTTGAAGCAAAAGAAACAAAACTGGTTTATGTGAATACTAAAGAGGAGATTGTAGATATTTTCACTAAACCTCTGCCTAAGGAGACCTTTGAATATCTCAGAAACCAGCTTGGGGTCATACCCCCACCGGTAGAGACTTAGAAAGTTGATGTTTGTCATCAACCGATAGAATTAACAGAAAAATCTTTTACTCTGGCTTTGATGAGGAAGGTACTTCTGAGGGGGAGTAGTTGGTATACTGAAAAAGTTGGTATTTTGTATTTAAATCTAGTTTTATATTTCTTTGGCATTTGATGTCAAAGGGGGAGAGATTGGTATGGAAAAACACAAGGAAAACACATGTTACTCCTAGGGGGAGAGATTGTTATTTGGAGAGACTGATTACTCTCTATCTGTATTTTGATTTCTGGTTATGATCTCTTTTGGGAGATTGTTGGTTTTTGGTATTTGGCATTTCTGTTTTGACACTTTGATGGTTTTTCCATCTTGTGTTGCCATCAATGCCAAAGGGGGAGATTGTTGGTATTTTGGTATGGTTTTGTCATTGATGTCAACACCTACTAACACTTATCAACTCTGGCACTTTGGAGAATCAACAATGTTCACCGACAAGCAAGTGACTTATGCAGAGTCACTAGTATTTGGTACACTGATAGGATATAATGTTCACTGTCACTTGGAATGGCATGGAAAACACCTGGTTATGTCAAAGACATCGTTTGGACACTTTGTCTTGAAGATTTGTTTATTGGCATATTCGTATTTGCATATTTGCTGTTATCGGCAATTAGGTCCAGGTTATACATCGACAGGTTTATCTTTTCCAGATTAACACAACACACTATGGAGATGTTTTATTATTGTTGTAAATGCATCAAGATGACATGCTGAATCGATTAGTGCATCGGATATTGTTTTATTTGTAAATTGATTTTATTGTAATATCCTTTAGAGCCGACCTACAAAAATTGGTCTTACGTTATGATATAAATGTAAGATCTTATTTGTAAGATTGAATGAGGAATGTGGAAAATAATTGTGTGAAGGTATATGCGAGATTAAGTAGAGCTATACACACATACATCATTTTGAAGGTTGAAGAAGGGTTTTGTGAAGACAATTATAACTACACCGGTACTGAATCCAACATAGAAAGATGCTAATTTGAGTAGTACATTCATATTGGATTTAACCATCCAATTGTAGTTAGTGTGACTCCCATTTTGTGTTTGAGCAGTGAGCTCTAGGTGCTTGGCCTTTTTGCATGTGCAGACCCCACTTGTATACACTTACTATCTGTAGTAGTATCATCTGATTGTGGGTAAGGTTTCCCACCGTGGTTTTTCCCCTTACAGGGTTTCCACGTACAAATATTGGTTTTATGTGTTGTGGAAGACTTTGTCCCTTTGTTTCATGCATTAATCTTTACCAGTATTGCAATTAACTGATAAAACTATCTATCGACATAAAAGACTTGTTTATTGGTAGTAAGCATTAAGTTGGTTAAGTTGTTTTTTGTTTTAATTTATTTTACAACTTATTCACACCCCCTCTCAGTTGTCTCCGAGACCTAACATATGGATTGAGAAAGAAAAAGAAAAGGCAAAATCAAGTCTCATAGTGCAAACTGCCCTACATGCTAAAAGAAAAAAGCTATGGGTTGTAGAGAGTGGTTGCTCCAACCACATGACTAGTGACAAAAGGAAGTTCATCAAACTTGAGGACTAGAATGGTTGTTCAGTAAGGTTTGGAGACAACTCATCCATCAAAATAAAGGGAAAAGGCACTCTAAGTATTGATGAAAAACTGAAAGCACATGATGTATATTATGTGGAAGGCCTAAAGAACAATTTGCTGAGTGTGAGTCAGTTGTGTGACAGAGGTTACAAATTCACCTTTGACTCAACTGGTTGCCAGATAAAGAAAGACACTACTAGTCAAGTTGTGGCAGAAGGAAAGAGAACAGATGGAAATGTTTACAATCTGAAGGAATGCTATGAGTCCCAGTGCATGTTAGGATAAGTTGATAAAAGTTGGCTATGGTACCAAAGATTAGGTCACATAAACTCTGATAGCCTAGTTATAGTAAGCAAAAAGGGGTGTGTGAGGAATATTCCACCCATCATCAAACTGGTAAACACATTTTGTGATGAATGTGTGAAAGGAAAACAAACCAAAGTGAGCTTCAGGATGAAAGAGAACAACACCTCAAGACCACTTGAAGTTGTGCATACTGATCTATGTGGTCCAACTAGGACAAGAGCACTTGCAGGTGACAGATACTTTATGCTCTTCATTGATGATTAATCAAGAATGGCATGGGTCACATTCCTGCAAGATAAATCAAAAGCATTTGAAAGGTTCAAGATCTTTAGGAAGATGGTGGAGAAAGAAAGTGGGTGTAGGTTAAAATGCCTAAGATCAGACCGGGGTGGAGAGTTTACATCAAATGAATTTGAAGACTACTATGACAAACATGGAATTAGAAGGCAATACTCAACTCCTAGGACACCACAACAAAATGGTGTTGTAAAAAGGAAGAACAAGATAGTTAAGGAGATGGCCAGAACCATGTTAAATGAGGCCAGTCTGCTAGATACATATTGGAAGGAAGCTATCCATACTATTGCATATACTTTGAACCAAGTTCAACTAAGAACAAACAACAAAATGACACCTTATGAATTGTGGTATGACCAGAAGCCATCAGTCAAATACTTCAAAGTATTTGGAAGTAAGTGTTTTGTCAAAAATGCTATGGATGGTTTAGAAAGTTTTGACTCTAGGAGTGATGAAGGAATCTTCCTTGGTTACTCATCTAACAACAAGGCCTAGAAATGCTACAAAAAGAGGCTGAGAAGAGTCATTGAAAGTGTACATGTAAAATTTGATGAGGATATGCACAAAGGATGTCATCCACAAGTTAACTAGTATGATGATTCTGGTGATGAAGATGATGAAGCTCAGTCAGATAATGAACTAGAAGAAGCATCCATGAAGGCTCCAAACTGGTATGTGCAGTTAAACCACCTAGAAGAGAAAATTCTAGGAAATAAGAGTGATGGTGTACAAACTAGAAGACTTGCCCAGAATGATGAACAAGTCAACTTCTACCTCATGACTAAAGTAGAACCTAAAAAATTCACTGAGGACATCAAAAGATAAGAGTGGATGGATTCCATGGAGGAAGAATTGCAACAAATCGAGAAGAACAAGACTTGGGAGTTAGTTCCTAGGCCAGAGGACAAGAACATCATTGGCACTAAATGGGTCTACTAGAACAAGATGAATGAAGAAGGTAAGATTGTTAGGCATAAATATAGACTAGTGTGCAAAGGATACTCTCAAGTAGAGGGGATAGACTTTGAAGAAACATTTGCACCAGTAGCTAGATTAGAAGCAATTAGAATGTTTCTAGCTTACTCTGCCTACAAGGGCTATAAAGTATACCAAAGTGATGTAAAATCTGCCTTTCTAAATGGAAATTTGGAAGAAGAAGTGTACATGGAGCAACTAAAATGGTTTCTACTACATGATGATGAGATATTTGTGTGCCAATTGAAGAAGGCCTTGTATGGTTTAAAGAAAGCCCCTAGAGAATGGTACTCAAGACTAAATCAGTATCTGAAGGAGCAAGGATTCAAAAAGGGAAGCACTGATAGAAATTTGTACATAAAGAAAGATGGGGACCACATAATCATTGTGGTTGTGTATGTAGATGACATCATCTTTGGAGGCAACAAGGACACCCTCTACAAAGAATTTGGTGATCAGATGTAGTCAAAATTTGAGATGTCAATGTTTGGTGAATTGACTTACTTCCATGGTTTGCAGATATTACAACAAGATAAAGGAATCTTTATCTCACAAATCAAGTATGCAAAGGAGATGTTGAAGAAATTCAAACTAGAAGATTGTAAACCGGTAAGTATCCCCATGGTGACCAACAGTAAATTGAGAAATAATGATGAATAATCGGTGGTGGATTAGAATCTAAATAGATCCATGATAGGCAGTTTATTGTATTTAACTGCTTCAAGATCAAATATAGTTCAGGTAGTATGCATGGTGGCCAGATTCCAAGCTGCACCTAAGAAGTCACATATGAATGATATAAGCAAAATCTTTAGGTACCTACAAGGGATGCTCAACTATAGATTGTGGTATCCTAAACAAGGAGATTTTATCTTGGAAGCTTACATTGATGCTGAATGGGCAGGATGCATTGATGATCGAAAGAGCACAAGTGGTGGTGAATTCTTTCTAGGTGATCAGTTGGTCTCATGGCATAACAAGAAGTAGGACTCAATCTCTCTATCTATAGCTAAAGCTGAATACATTGCTGCTGCTACATGTTGCTCTCAGGTGCTTTGGATGAAGCAGACCCTCAAAGACATATAAGTGGATATCACTGATCCTATTCTCATCTGGTGTGACAATTCAAGTGCAATCAACATAGCAAAGAATCTGGTGATGCATTCTAGAACAAAGCACATTGCTATCAAGTATCATTTTCTTAGAGAGAAGGTTGAAGGATGGGAAATAAGGATGGATTATGTCCCTACCAGAGAACAAATAGCAGACATTTTTACCAAACCATTACTGATGAGAACCTTTGAGTACCTCCGACACAAATTGGGAGTTGTGTCATCTACTTAGAAAGGCTTTTTAGTGGCTCAGGGGGAGTGGATAGCAATCCAAGGGGGAGCTCAATATGGACTAAAGGGGGAGAGTTCATTACCCTTTGTCATTGTGTCAAAGGGAGAGAAATGTACCGGTATGAAGTGTCATGTGAGATGTTGACATTAATGCGAAAGGGGGAGATTGTTGGCATTTTTGGCATTAAGTTGTCATTGATGTCAACCGATTGGGTAATGACACTAGTATGATGGCTACCGGAAAAGTAATGTACTGGTATGAATTTTCTAGTAATGAACCACTGCTAAGGTAACAAGCCTATCTGGAAGATGGCTAGCTATGTATGATGAAGAGGTGGAATGCTAAAGAAATCACAAACCACTGGAGGAGAAGATGAGTTGCTAGTATAATGTACTCTACTGGTTAACAGAAGAAGAAAGTTCTATCAGCAAACGGATGTACTGGTATGAGCTTTCTAAATGATCAATTTTGGACCGAATGTGTTTTGGTGGGCCACGTCTTGATCGTTGTGATGCCATGTGGAGTAGAGGTGGCAAACATGTTGTGGTCGGTGAAGCCCCATCGATAGGGTCATTGAAATAGATAATCGTCATTAATGAAACAACCACAAATCATGCGATTGTATCTGACTGTTGTAGCTCGAGGAAGAAAGTATAAAAAAGGAAGATCAGAGTGTAGTTGGTGCTTACATCCATGCAAAGGAAATCCAATTTAGAAAGACCTCGAAAAGGAAACAGCTAAAGCATTTTTTTTGTGTCGATAGATTTCAAGGTAGGAGATCTTGTTTGAGATTACTATTTTATACAAATATACGTTGGATAATAAAAACTGTGTATAGATGAATACTTGAAGGAGAGGTGATCGATCCAAGATAGGCTAGATCAGATCTCATGAAGATTATGTCAGGAAGAGGAAATCTTAACCGCTCTAAAGTTTGAATTTCTTTCTGGTGGAAAATCATGGGAAAAAAGAGGAGAGCTCAAGACAGAGCAAGTTGATATCATGGAGAAGAAGAAGAGAAAAGAAAGAGTCAGTGAAAGAGAAGAATTGCTAGCCTTAGAAATAGTTCTAAGAAAACTGTAGTGTAGGTGAGCAAGCATACCGGTGAGAGGATTCTACTGGCATAACTATAGTTTTCGTATTTAAGCCAAACTGGCAAAGTGTGGAAGAGCGAGCAGCATCCAATAGTGACACAGTGTGTTAAGAGACTATGTGAGAGAGGGAGAGAAAGAGAACAGATGCCGAGAATCAGAGAAAGTAATTTCACAACCGATGGTGTGAGATTTCATGGAGAAGAAAAGACTGTCAACTGAAAGTGAGTTATTTGATCAAAGAGTTGTAGAATTCATTTGCAACAAGAAGCCTTAATTGTATTCAAATAGTATTTCAATATACATCGCCTAGTTGAAGCTTGGTGCTATTGGGACTATTTAAAACTGAGTCAAGTTTATAGGCCCATTTCAAAATTTTGCCCTGCATTTCCGAATGATTAAAATAAGTCAGTTTGAATGGCCTAGTTAGCAAGGGGGTAAAATGGAGCCGGTTGATTTTCAGAGGGTAAGGCTCAGGATTCATGTCCCACACCTTTCATTTGGCCTATTTAGTGATGTGAAACTTTCAGAATTCAATTTGGATAATTTTATGAGGTACCCAGTTTGAGGGGTGAGCTGAAAGTGCATTTTAGGCACAACTGCAGTTTTTATTGAGTAGCCTACTTTGAGCGATTACATCTTTTGCCCTGTTAATCATCATGGAGAAATTAAAAATGGATTAAATTATATGCATAAAATTGAGTTACCCTACAAAATTTCAAGTCTTGACGAATCCATTTGCTCAATTTTCAAAGCCGAATCCGTTTGCAGTTTGTGTGTTTTGGCAAGTCCCTGTTTCGACAGCTAGTCGGAGCCCTGTTTCGCGTAAGTGTAAAAGTTTCCTTAGTAAGCGTCATGCCATAATGATTGTTCTGGGCTAATGCTGGTATAAATGATGAGCCACATTTCAAATTTCAAGGCTCTACCAATCCATTTGATCGGTTTTCAAAAGAGCTCATTTTGCCATCAAATTCAGTTATTCGTACTTTTCGTGATATATTAGTTAATGTAGCCATTTTTGTGTGTGTGCCATTTGCATCCTGTTAGTCTGGTGATTGAAATGAGAATTCAAAGATTTAATATGTACTTTAAGGTACCTATGTTCCGAATTTGAGGACCTACGGAGGTCGTTTGATATTTTTGAGAAAGGCGTCATGTGTTGCCAGGACATTGACTTCATTAGGTCCTCAGTGTCGACAAAGCGAGTTAGGCATTTTTGGAAATTAATATCTCTTCGCTCGGGACTCGTCTTGAGAAACCATTTGGTAGAAGTCATCCTTGTATATCAGAGTACACACCTGTCAGATGGCAAGCTCCAAAAAGGTGTTTTGATAGGTTTGAAAATTACGTCTTCGCGATTAAATGCGAAAATGTGGCGTAATTGCCTGAAGGTTGTAAAATGCGGATTAATGATCCGAAAATGATGTCGATCATTTCCAAAGGTATTTTTGAGGTCTGTGAAGCATTCCAAAGGTCAGTGGCATGAAAACAAAAATTTTTTTAGTCGGACCCACTTTGGGGCCCGACCTGGATCATGCCTGTGCCTTCTTATTTTTATTGGCAACTTTGTTCACTGAGAGATTTTTAGAGTATCTAAATTTGGATTTTGATTTTGAAACATGTTATAAGAGTGATGATGATAAAATCCATCTCCTGTGCAGTCGAAATACAAAGGCACATTTATTAAACCAAATTGCAAATTGGTAGTTAACAAATGAGGCATTATAAGTTTTCAATGCAAATGTTGGTAGGTGTAATTCCAAATTTACAAGGCAGCCAATAATCCTTTCTCTGCGTGGCAAGTGAAAGAGTACAACTTCCAATCCAATGCAAATTAGTAAACATGCCAATGTCCTCCTGTGTGTGGTGTTGAAAGGAGGTTTTAAGCAAATTTCAAAGAAAATGTGGCAGCAAGTTCAATCGCCAACCAATCCTTCCATGTATGAGCAGCCAATTAAAATGTAAGCAAATGCCAATGGTGTTCAACCAAAGTCCAATGTGGCATATTCAAAAAAATCTCTTCTTGTAGTATGTGGTAGCAGACACAGAATTTTATACCAAATGAAAACTCCAGCATATTCCCTCTTTGTTGTAGCTCACGTGGGTGTATGGAAATCAAAGAAATTGTCAAACAAATGCAATGCTGGGTGTGTTGCTATGATCCACAACCAATGCAACAGCAGTTTTAAATCTCCAATAAACTTTGCTAACATCCCCAGCGCTTTGGTGAAGAAGGAGTTAGATTTTCAAAGCAAATTACATGGGCAAAATCAGAATATCATTTTTCCCCTATTGCTGTGCTTGGTGTTTGAAGGAGGACTGTAGAAAAGTCAAAGAAAATATAAACAAATTGCAGCAGCTCCTCCCTCACATGGTCTCCTTCTGGTAGCAACAGGAGCAAATTAAACATTAAACAAATGAACAAAGGAAGATGCTATTACCCATTTCTCTCTAGTGTGGTATGTAAGGTAGTATAAAACCTCAGAACCAATGCAAATGGTAGCAGTAAAGTTCTGAGTGGAGAGTAGGAGAGTGGGAGAGTTAAGGAAGTTTTTTTTTTTAAAGAAAAAACAAACACCAAATGCATTGCCAGTAGCGTCCCAATGTTGAAGATGTTTCAGAGGTTCTCAGCAAATGCAATGTGTCTCTGGTAAAAGCATTAAATTTCAAATGCAAATAGAAATTTGTAGTCCTCCTCCCCCACGTGAAACCTCTGGCATGGCGTTGAGTGGGAAGTAGAAGCTAAGTTGCAGAAAAATTAAAAACAAATGCGTTGCCAGCCATTAAAGCTCTAAAATGCATTCCTAGGCTTAATGTTATTATCCCACATTGGCTGGGCGAGAGCATTTTTTGATATTTATAAGCAAGAAGGCACAGTAATAATATGTCTAAGCCATAAAGGCTTTTGACAGATGGTGCTTGATGGCAACCAAGGTGGGCCCACACACGAGCATGGATCCCGAGGCGATGGAGGAAATGACTGAGCGGTGACCAAGTGGACCCCACGTAGGCATGCTTCCCGAGGCAGATAGGCAAAATTTTGCAGAGGAAGGCCAGCTTAACGAGTGAGCAAGTTCAAGATGGATCAACGGTGCGTGCTATTTCACGAAAGGAAGATGCACACGAGTTACACCCTGCAAAGTTGCGAAAGCCAGGTGGTGGGTACAGTCAGCGGTCCAGCAGGTGAGTCCTGGTGAGGTGGCGATGATGTGGCACATAGTTGGTGCATAGGTGGCAGTCCAGTGGAGATGACGTGGCACTAAGGTGGTGTACATGTGGTGGCCAACTGGCAGTGACAAAGCAGATGACGTGGCAGTGATGAGGTGTCATCCCAGGTGGAGTCCGGTCAACCCCATCAGCCAATCAGAGGCCGCCACGTGGCAAGGCATCAAAGCACATCAGAGGCAAAAAATTAAAATTAAAATTGTTTATTATATAGTTTAAACTATATTAATAAATGAAAAATTTAAATGACTGAGCAAATTGGGGAATTAATTTGCCCAGGGTCTCAATTTTGGCCAAAATATAAAGTGTTATATATTGCCGAAAAGCTCTCGAAGTGAGGAATCTGATTATGAGGTTAATTTTGACAAATGTGGGATATTTTGGAAGCAATTTCCACGGGAACAAAATTCAGTTAGAGAGGAGACACTTGACAATTTTCAATTGTAGATTTGATTCTCTTCCCTCTCCTTCTTATTCCCCATTCTTCTCAGTTGTAGGGGTTCTAGTTTTTGAGAGATTTGCTCCAAGAGAGAAATCCGAAATTACAAGTTCCAGTGATGGCATCCTTTTATAAATGCGAATGACAGTGTGTTCATCTATGTTTTCAGTGTTGTCTTTATTGTAGGTTTAGTTTCAGTTTGCAGGTTCACACATATGCAAGGCATGTGTGAGTTTCCATGAAATTTTCTCCAAAATGTACTCAGATTCATATAATTTCATATTATCAAGGATAATTTGAGTTGTCTCTTTTAGATTCCTCTAAGAGTGTAATGTTGTCTTTTGATTATTCTTCAAGGAAGGATTTAAATCCTAAAACCTAGCATTAATGATTTTGAATGCATACTGGATATCTACATATAAGTATGGTTTTGTGACAGAGCAGAGGATTGTATTAATGTAAGACATTGATACATGAAAATTTAATGTTGAAAAGAACTTGCATTTGAGATTTCTCATCTAGTTTTATGCATGACTCTGTGGCCTGGATAAGGCACTGGTCTCTTGTAATATTGAAAGGTTGTCAGAAAACGTTTTAAAAATAAAAAATCAGAATATCTTTTTATATTTTATGTTATGTAGAAGTGTCCCTCCATCTCATGATTCAAAATTTTGAGTTACAAGTGTGGATCTAGCCCATCTGCAGTTATCTCTTAGTTTTTGAACCTTTTGAGATCCATCTACTTTTGATTGATCCAGTCTTGTGTGTAATAGGTCTGATTAAATGCATCAAAGGTATACCCACCTAGGTTTTGCAGAGCCTGAAGAGTAGAAGGATTCATATTCTTGTCATGTTGTCCAAGCCCTGAGGTGTTTCATTGATTGAGATTGGCTATCTCATAGATAGATTTGCAGGTATACTTGGGTTATCACTTTTGGTGAACAACACACTTACCTATCAATCTCCCTATCATAGTGGTATAAGAGCCAATGAAAGATTCAGGAGAAAAGGACCATTAGGAGAAACATGGTGACCAATGCTGAATTAGCCAAGAAGGTCGAAGACCAAGAAGAAGAAAATAGGGCACTCAAAGAGAGGTTGGACCAGTTAGCAATGAAACTAGCTAAAGTAGAAGTAAAAACTGAAGAAGTCCATGATAAGGTTGGAGATCAAGGTAAAATGATGGCAATAGAGAATGAGGTCCCCATGCCTGACCCTGTCATTGAGCAAGAACCATCCTTGAAAGCTTTGAGAGCTATGAGTGGTAAAACCTTAGAGGGAGTGGCTCTTTTCAGTGGAAAGATGGATTCTGATGCTCTTATAGAGTGGATTGAAGGTCTAGAAAACTATTTTGAATGTGATGGAGTAACCAAAGCATAGAAGGTTAAGGTAGCAAAATCAAGGTTGAGAGGGGCAGCCTTAACTTGGTGGAAGTTAATCCAAGAGGAAAGGGTGAAAGAAGGTAAGCAACCAATAGCCACCTGGAAAGCAATGGTAGCCAAAATTAGAGAAACCTACCTACCTGAAGACTATGAAGTCCAAATTCATAGGAAAAGACAAAATTTGAGACAAAAAAACTTAGATGTCAGTAGCTACACTGAGGAGTTCCAAAAACTATGCATGAGATCTAGAGTAGTAGAGGATGAGAGCATAAAAGTGGCAAGATATTTGAACGTATTGAGATGGAACATCTAGGAAGAGATGAGCTTTTTATGCCCACAAACAGTAAACAAGTGTTATCAACTAGCACTTAAAGTGGAAGAGAAAAGTAGGAGAAAGAAAGAACAAAACAACAGAGGAAGAGGTAGGGAAAGAGATGGTAGAGGCCATAAAGGCAGTTTTGGGGGAAGAAGCATATATCATTGATCCTAGGGAGAGTCTAAACTTATAGAGAAAAGTGGGGATTCTCAAAGCAAACCCAACTATAGAGGTAGGGGATCAAGCAACCCAAGTAGGGGTAGATCTAATGGACTAGGGAGAGGGTCCTACTTCTCAACCATGAAGTGCTATAACTGTCAAAAGTTGGGCCACCCTACCTATAGATGCCCAGAGAAGCCTAGTTAATCCTATGGTGGTGAGAAGAGGGTAAATTATGTTCAGGAAGATGGAGGTAATACCAAAACTTTAGTATTGAACCTAGCTTCAGAAGACGGTGAGAGTTTAATGATCAAGAGAGTGTTAATGAAGAAGCCACATAGTAAAGAGGTCTCACAAAGAAGAGCATTGTTCAGGATTAAGAGTAAAATCATGGGAAAGGTATGTAAGGTGATCATAGATTCAGGATCCATAGATAACATCATATCAGAGGAAGCAATCAGTAAATTGAAACTACCTAGGATACAACACAAGGAACCATACAAAGTAACATGGTTAAACAAGGGACAACATGTGTTAGTAAATGAGAAATCCTAAGTAGATTTCCACATAGGTGGATACACGGATAGGATTCTATGTGACATCCTTCTTATGGATGCTTGCCACCTACTATTGGGTTAGGAAAGCACAACATGATGGGGAAATAAACTCCTACTCATTTCAGAAAGATGAAGTAACCTATCAGATTCAATCCCTCAATGAAGAAGAAGAGGGTAGTAGTAACAAAGTGCCTAACATCTATTTAGTGAATGAGAAAGAATTCATAAAAACACTAGAAGAAAGTGAAGGAGTGGGATTTGCACTCATAGTGAAACCCAAGGAAGAAAAGGTAGAAAAGAAAGTTGAGATACCATATGAGGTGCAACAGATCCTTGATAACTTCAAAGAAATAATCAGTGATGGTACTCCTACAACTTTACCACCTCCTAGAGCCATTAGCCCTCAAATTGATTTTATACCAGGAGCCTCCTTACCCAATAAGTCAGCCTATAAGATGACTGTAGACACTTAAAA
Source organism: Cryptomeria japonica (assembly GCF_030272615.1). Taxonomy (NCBI): domain Eukaryota; kingdom Viridiplantae; phylum Streptophyta; class Pinopsida; order Cupressales; family Cupressaceae; genus Cryptomeria; species Cryptomeria japonica. Next base: position 887,658,628 of record NC_081414.1, on the reverse strand, counting down.
ATAATTATTTTAATTATTTTTTAATTCCTCACATAATTAATTAATTAATTATGTTAATTAAAATTCTTCTCAATATTAATTAAATATAATTAATATTGTCACTATAGCATATGATTGATTTATTTAATAAATCAATCCCTTTCTTTATTCTTCTAAAAAATAAAATCCTCACAAACCTTCCTCTTAGCTAATTAATTTCAATTAATTAGTTAACCTACATGATTCCTACAGATCATCTTCTTAATTCATCATTAACCTAATAAATTCTTCTAGAAACTCCCTAAACTCACTTAACATTATTCTTTTAGTCAAATTCTCCTACAAATATAAATCCAACCTAACATTTCCTCTAATTCCCCTCCTAATGAGTTGTTAATGGCTAATCATCATGATTAGCCACAAAGTCAACTCTTTGTCCTTTCATCCAGCCACTAGCTTTAAATGCTCTTTTTCTAGATGAATGTAAGATTTTTGAAATCTTACATTCCTCTAGGCATTTCCCTCTCCCAAGGAATTTTTAATTCTTTTTTATTCTTCTAATCCCCATAATATCCATTTTTGGAGAATTTTTAATTCCTCCAATGCATCTTGTAGAGTGTGGGGATACGAAATGCCTTTAAGGCATATTTCATGGTCTCCACACCCTCTCTTGGACTTTGTGTGGCCTCACAAGTAAATCTTAGCCCTTCATCTCGAATTCATCCTAGCCATCCATTTTCCTCTCCTCTTCCTATAAAATAGGGTTTCATCCCTTCATTCAAAACATCTTGAAATCCAGTAAGCTTATGCTGCCCTTTTGAGCCCAGGAAATCATCTTGGCAACTTGATCATCTCATCCTTATCATTTGTGCACAATATTGGAGAGCCATCCACATCCAACAATCAAATAAGCACATCAAGTGGAGCATTATCAAGGGGCATCTTCACTTCATCAAGCTCAATCCGAAGGAGAAGGTAAAATAGAAAGGTGAAATGGTCTTTTTATGATATTTTAGCATTCTGCATGTTTATTTCGTTATGTTTTGATCAGTTTACCTTTCAAATCTATTTTTCCCTCTTCATTTTGGCACGCCCGGTGGGACTCATGTCCCTGAGAACTAATGTTATTGTTTTTTTTTTTAAGGTTTTTATGAGTTGTGAGACGCAGGTTCCAGAATAGCGCGACTACAGAAAATAAAAATAAAAATATGTATATATCTTTTTCGCATGTTCCAGAATCATGGCTCTGCATTTCTGCGCGATAGCTCCTCCTTATTCTGTTCTGTTTCTTTTTGTTTCTGTTGCAGCATGATAGCTCTATTATCTGATTTGTTATTTGATTTGTTGTCTATTCTGTTTTAGTATAATCTGTGCGAAAATAGGAGAGTATGCTCTTGTTTATATAGACAATCAGAAATCCAGACTTTTCACTTTTCTATTCTGTTTAGCATGACTATATGCTCTGACCACAGGAAAGTGTGAAAATAGGAGAGTATGCTCTTGTCTATCTAGACAATCAGAAATCCGGACCTTTGACACTTTTCTATCTGTGTAGTGCTACTGTCTGCTTTGTTAATCTGTCTGAAAATTGTAGGCACTAACTGTAGTCTGCATTTAATTTATTTATTTCCTGTTATCTGCTCTGTTTAAATATAATCTGTCCGCCTGCAGGAAAGTGTGAAAGTAGGAGAGTATGCTCTTGTCTATCTGGACAATCAGAAATCCGGACCTTTGACATTTTTTATCCTGTTTAGTGAGACAATTCGCTCTATTAAATCTAGGGTTTCTATCTGCTCTGTTAAATCTAGGGTTTCTGTTTTATTAAATTTAGGGTTTTTGTTCTGTTAAATTTAGGGTTTCTGTTCCGTTTCTATCTGCTCTGTTAAATCTAGGGTTTCTGTTTTATTAAATTTAGGGTTTCTGTACTGTTAAATTTAGGGTTTCTATTTTTTCTATTTTTTCGCCATATCTTCTTTATCTTGACTCCATTTTCCTTCAAACTTCACCATATTCTCTACATTGCCATTTTCCACATTTTCTTCCTTGGAGGCCTTATCTCAAAAATCCACTTTTTGAAGCCAAAATCCCATATTTCTCTAGTTTTAGGGTTTGCCATAACTTCTTCCCTTTTCATCCAATCACCTCCAAATTTTTCCCATATTATCCATCTTCAACTTTTTCTTCTTTGTCCCTCTTGGACAAATTTTCCCATTCCTTCATCTCTCCTCCAAAATCCTCATTTTTTTCATTTGCATATCCCTCAGAAAGTGGTAAAAACCTAGTCAAACCCCATTTACCCATCAAAGCTTTCTTCAAATCCACATTTGTCATTAGTAAAATAGTTTTTATTCATGTTTTTCTATTTATTCCCAAAAAATTAAAAAAATTAATATTTTTGTCATTTTGTTGATTTTTTTTTTTTTGCAGGACGCTTGTTGAAGACTATTTTTTCCAAACTACTAATCAAGTTGTTTTGCAGGACGCTTTTTGAAGACTCCATTTTTCAAACTACTAATCAAGTGGTTTTGCAGGTTGCCTAGCTGATTCAACCAAATATTGTGCATTTATTTAAATTAGGCACCTAGATATTAATTAAAATGGAATGAACCATTGTCTTATGTGTCTTTAAGAAAAGCGTAAAGGTAGGAAAGTATGCTCTCGTCTTATTAGATGATCAGAAATCTAGACCCTCCAACCTTTTCTTGTTTGATTATGTGTTTATCTCTAGCGGGCCTGCCCTCCCAACTTGCTCTTTGAGAAGGTAAGAGGGGAACGACCCAAGTGAGTACACCCGGACTTGGGGTTCCCAACTCACTATAATAAATAGGCCATTGACTACGAAAGGGTTAATGGTTGGGGCTATATGAGAGTTCACTCTCACATTGGGTGCTTAGTAGGATCCTAGAGATCTCAATCATGCTTGCGTGACTACTAAGTTCTTGGTGCTTCATTGGGCTATAGGCCTCAATTGCGCTTGCGCAACTTCGAAGGGTAGCTCCTAACGGGAAGACTTACTAAACACCTTGTTCATAGTGGCCAAAAACCCTCTAGTCATTGGTGCAGGAGGTCGGACCTCTGAAGTGGCCCATATTCTTACGGCCCTTAGTAGAGACACAAAGTTCGCCATGAAGAGTTTTCATGGGAATTGATGCTTGGCTGCCCCGAGAAGTGAGTGCCGTGGAGGGGAGCCAGTGGGGTCAAGCATCTAAGTGTCCGCTCTGGGTAAGCGTAGATGGGAAACCAATTGGGATTCAATGACTATTGTCCTTGCCAGCCTTAAGAATGTTGTATATGAGCATGAGTGTCTTTGAGATAATATGCATTTAATCATTGTGTTTGCTTTGTTTGATACATACTTGCCAAGAGTAGACTAAAAACACATCACTATCTCCAAAAAACTTTGCAAAAATATTTGTCAAGACACAAACAAATTGTCCAAGTTATTACCCACACCAAGTTCAAAATTGCGCCAAAACTCTGTCCGTCCCATTTTTCATAAGCCTAAGAGAAAAGCTAAGAGTTTATCCTCTACGTCAACATTCAAGTTTGTCCCTTGAAACACCTACTATCATCCAAATCAGGGTGGTCATATCCCTTCACACAACTTGCCATTTAAATAGATCCTTCATGTTCATGCCAAAGACAACCTAGTCATCAAGTTTTCTTCTAAACCATCACTACCATACCTTCTTCATCAATCATCCTCAAATTTCTTAAGTCCTTTCATCCTCAAATTTTCTTAAGTTCTTGCATCCACAAATTTCTTAAGTCCTTTCATCACAAATTTCTTAAGTCCTTTCATCACAAATTTCTTAAATTCTTTCATCCACAAATTTCTTAAGTCCTTTCATCACAAATTTCTTAAGTTCTTTCATCCACAAATTTCTTAAGTCCTTTCATCCTCAAATTTCTTAAGTCCTTTCATCACAAATTTCTTAAGTGCTTTCATCCACAAATTTCTTAAGTCCTTTCATCACAAATTTCTTAAGTCCTTTCATCCACAAATTTCTTAAGTCCTTTCATCACAGTTTTCTTAAGTCCTTTCATCCTCAAATTTCTTAAGTCCTTTCATCACAGTTTTCTTAAGTCCTTTCATCACAAATTTCTTAAGTCTTTTCATCCTCAAATTTCTTAAGTTCTTTCATCACAGTTTTCTTAAGTTCTTTCATCCTCAAATTTCTTAAGTCCTTTCATCCTCAAATTTCTTAAGTCCTTTCATCACAAATTTCTTAAGTCCTTTCATTCTCAAAATTTCTTAAGTCCTTTCATCACAAGTTTCTAAAAACCTTCCATCACAAATTTTCTAAGTCATTTCATCACATTTTTCCTAAGTCTTTTCATCACAAATATCATGTATGGTCGCAACTCGATCCCAAAAGAAAAAGATGGTTGATCAACAATATGGCATGCCAGACATTGGTGTCCTATATGAAGATCCCACGCAAGATCATACACAAAGTGGGCAACCAAGCGATCAAGGTCAAAGCCAAAATCTTGACATGGTTAACCAAGATGAACTTTGTCCAGAAGTGCAAACTTTCCTAGCGGATTCTTATAACCAAGAGATGGTAGAAAAGTTTATTAAACACAATCCTACTGCACTTCTGAAAACTCTTCTTGAACATGGAGCTCAACTTCCACCTGAATTTAATAGATCTGCTCTTGTCCAACAACCACAAGGAGACCTCACTCCCACACAAAGTGTTGCACCTACTATTCAAACTCAATCAATTGCAGCCCCATCAATCATCCAAACCCAATCAATGCCACCCGCGACACCTCCCACCACGATCTCCATCCCACCTTCTTCCTCCTTACCATCCATACCACTATCAAATCCAATCTCATCCATTCTCCAACAAACTTCTATACCACCTCCTTCTATTCAACCACATATTTCTATTCCACAAACTTCTCTTTCTCCCAACAATGTCGCAAATTTTATCCAGACCGCATTCAATCCCGTCACAATAATTGGCGGATCACAACCAACTATCACACGAACCCCAGCAACATCGGTCATCACATCCCACGTTCCCACTTCCTCATCATATCAATATATTGGTGGTGGTGCACCTTCTTTAGTTCATCCAATGCTTGGGGCAGATACAATTCATCAATATCAAAGTCCACAACAAGACCTCATCAAGGAAATTCAAGACATGAAGAATATCATCAAAAACATGAAAGAAAACACTAATAAAAGGAAAGCTTACTCATTTGAAGAGTTTTTCCCTTGTCCTTATGACCCATCTATATTAGTTGCACCGTATCTCCCGGGATTTGAGATCCCTAAATTTACCAAGTATGAAGGCAAAGGAGACCCCCGCGACCATATCCGTGAATTCCACATCTTATGCCAAGAAGTCTCCTATAGTGACCTTTATCTTCACAGACTCTTTCCCAAGAGTCTCACGGGAGACGCCCTGGCATGGTTCTCATCTTTACCACGAGGTTCCATTGTCTCTTTTCCAGACTTGGCAGAAAAATTTGTGGCCCACTATGCATACAACATGGGTAATGATGTTTCTATGATGGACCTATGTAATACAAAACAAAGGCCTGGAGAAACCTTTGCCAATTTCCTACAAACATGGCGACATCTTATCAAAAAATTCCAGTGGGACATGCCAGAACAACATCAAATTGAACTATTTCAAAAGAACTTGGTGCCTGAACTTTCAAGACCTTTAATATCTCAATGTATCAAATCCTTCCAAAAATTGACCGATAAGGGCCTCGCCCTCGAACATGTCTTGTTGGAGGAAGGAACCTTGAAACATTACCAGAAGTCATCACAAAGTTCTTCCTCTTATCATAATGACAAGCCAAAATTCTGGGCTAAAAATAAAAACATGGTCAATGATGGTGTAACTGATGTGAAGCGGGTCCAAACCGTGGCCACTCTCCCAAAATCCACCACCAATATTCATCAATTCAACAGTCAAAATAATTCAAATCAATCTCAAAAACCTCACAACAATGTCTCAATCCAAGGACGACCACCCCGATCAAATAACAGGACTCCAAGAGATTTCACTCCTCTTGTTGAGCCTATTGAAGTGGTGTTTCAAAAACTTGTCCAAGTAGGTATAGTGGTTTTTCCAATCACTCGCACGTTTGATCCCAATCAACTTAAACCAAGATGGTATAATGAAAATGAGTATTGTGAATACCATTGTATCAAGGGACATGATACACGAAAGTGTATGAAACTGAAGATCTACATACAAGATCTCATTGATAGAGGTGAGATTGAGGTAGCAAATGCAAAACCTGGTAATAACAATGACAAACTCAAAATGTACCAAGAACCCTTCCCAAAGCATGATAAAGGAAAAGGCTCATCATCTAATGTAATGGATTATGACTATGCTAATCACGTAACTGGTTTTGATTTTTTAGTAAGTTGCATTGAACCTGCAGACAATCATGTCAATGTCATAACCATCCAAGGAGTTAATCCTCCTCCTTCCCAAAGCAGACCAAACCCGGCTAGAATAGTCATTCAAGGTGCCACACCTTCCACCTCCCATTTTCAGAATGACTATAATGCAACTACACGCCGAGGAAGAGTCACCATCCAAGGAGTTCCTCCCCCACCAAACCCTCCACCCATGTCTTCCACCCGCCGATATGACCTCCTTGATCAACTTGGTAAGACACCCGCGCAGATCTCCATTTTGGAACTTCTCAAGAATTCTCCAGTCCATAAAGAAATTTTAGAACAAGCCCTTCTTCAATCACGCGTTCCTGATAACATCAATGCCACCCAATTTCAAACCCTCATTGGAAACCTTGTTGCCCAGCAACACATTGTATTTAACTCCAAAGATGCTCCCGCAGATGAGGACCATAACAAACCTTTGCACATCGAAGCTCTCATCCACAAGCACAAGGTCAAACAAATCCTGATAGACGGTGGATCCGGGCTTAATCTGTGTACATACAAATTGATAAAACAATTGGGACTTTCTGAGGATCTAATAGACATATCAGGAAGGATCACAATAAAGGCATATGATGATGCAGAAAGAATTTCAAAGGGCGTGATCACCTTACCTCTTCAAGTGGGCCCCATTACAATTGAAACCCCTTGCCAAGTACTAGATCTTGATCTCCCCTATAACATTCTCCTCGGGAGGCCATGGATTCATTCCTTGCAGGCCGTACCCTCCACCTATCACCAATGCATCAAATTCCCCTACAATGGAAGAGTGATCACTATCAAAGGTGATCCCCAACCTTTTCAATATTGCAAACTATTAGAGGGGAAGCATCCGTATCATTGCCCACTAAATAGACCTTCGCCAATGCTTCCATCTGACACATCAAATGTTGCCTCCACATCAACCCAACCAAATAATCAAATCAAGATCTTGGATAATGGCTGTGGAGAATACAAATTGGAGGACGTCTTATTAATAGGAAACCTCCCTCTCTCTCCTAAGTCATTTGGCAAACCAAAAGAGCTAAAAAAGGACCCGAAACCAGTCATGCAATGCCAAGGCACCACCTTCCAGCAATGGGGCCCACTTGATAATGAGAACCTTGAAGCAGATATCTCTTCATGGCTGTATCGAGAAGAGGACGATGATCCAACAAGAATATCCAAAGAAATGTATCCAAAAGCATTTGCCATAGTTGAAAAAATGGGTTACAAAGGACACGGTCTGGGACCAGAAGAGAAAGGAAGAAAAAAACCCATAAATCCTATCTCCTACAGATACAACAGAGGCTTGGGGTACACCCCGGTGCCTAAGATTACTATCGCTGGTGCCCCTTCTAGTCCTTCTTTGGATATCGAAAGTGCTAACGAAGAGGAATTCTATGAAATGCCTTATGAATATGAGAAAGATACCTTCTTCGATGCTTACATCAATACCATCACCCCCGTAACCCCTCCCACTTCACATGAGCTACATCTTGTCCATCCTGAACTCATTGTTTGGGGCCAACGAGACAAACCCAATTTAGATATCTGCGTCGATGATAATGCTCTCATTTCTCTCCTAACAACACAAAATATGGAAGATGGTAATAGAATTGAGGGTATTCAACTACACGAAAAGGGATACTTTGGTAGTCAAGTCAATGCCCTTATCCACAAAAAAGATAATAAAAGAAAAAGATATGATTTCCTAGGTGAAAACCTCTCTGAGGCGCCTTTAGATGAACAAGAAATAAAAACAAAGGGCATATCTGAAAGTGAAAACCTGGAAAAGGCACTTGATGATGAGGGATTTGACCTCCCTACCATTGGTTACCTTCCATAGGACAAATCAAATTTGTTGATAGAAGAAACAGACAGCATCAACATGGGCATTGAAGTCATTCCAAAAAATGTGCTCATTGCCAAATCCCTCACCGAAATCGAGAAACAAGACTTCATCAACTTCCTTACAGAGGTTAAAATCAATTTTGCATGGTTCTATTCTGATATGCCAGGGTTGGATCCTGCCTTGGTGGTTCACAATCTTGCCGTGCGCCCAGATGCAAAACCTGTAAAACAAAAACTTCGCAAAATGCACCCGCATATCGCTCTCTTGGTCAAGGCAGAACTTCAAAAGTTGTTAGACGCATAATTTATCAAACCCATAGACTACGCTGAATGGGTCTCCAACATTGTGCTTGTCGGCAAACCTGCTGGGGGCATCTGCATTTGTACAAATTTTCGAGATCTAAATATAGCTTGTCCTAAAGATGATTTCCCGCTCCCAAACATAGATATGATTGTGGATCTTACAGCAGGACATGAAATGCTATCGCTAATGGATGGGTTTTCTGGATACAACCAAATCAGGATAGCAGATGAGGATCAGCATAAAACCGCATTCACAACACCATGGGGTACTTTCTGTTACCGGGTCATGCCTTTTGGCCTTAAAAATGCTGGAGCTACATATCAACGGGCAATGACAACAATTTTTCATGACCTCTTGCACAAAATTATGGAGGACTATGTGGATGATCTGCTAGGCAAATCCAAGACAAGACAAGAGCACATCCCTATTCTAAAACAAATCTTCGAAAGATTGGAAAAATACAAGCTGCGCCTAAATCCTAAAAAGTGTGTGTTTGGCATCACATCGGGAAAACTACTAGGATTCATTGTTTCCCACAGAGGTATTGAGGTTGATCCCGCAAAAGTAAAAGCTATTATGGAAATGCCTCTGCCAAAAACTCTCAGACAACTACACAGTCTCCAGGGAAAACTCCAGTCTGTCAGGCGTTTCATTTCACAGCTAGCCGACAAGTGCCATCCATTTGCACATTTGTTATGTAAAGACACAAAATTCAAATGGGATTGCCTCTGTCAAAAGGCCTTTGAAAAATTAAAAGAATATTTAGCATCACCTCCAGTTTTGATGCCACCTACCCCTGGAAAACCCCTCATTTTGTACATATGTGCTACTACAGTGGCATTGGGGGCATTGCTGGCACAAACAGATGATCAAGGGAAGGAACACGCCATTTACTACATTAGTCGGATGCTAGTAGGATATGAACTCAACTACACCCCCATTGAAAGAGCATGTTTGGCATTAGTATTCAGCACACAAAAACTACGACACTATATGCTAAACAACAAGACAAAATTAATTGCTAAAATTGATCCACTTAAATATCTCCTGTCAAAAGCTGCTCTCATTGGCAGAACGGCTAAATGGGTCATGCTCTTAAGCGAGTTTGACATTGAATATGTGGATAGAAAGGCAATCAAGGGACAAGTCATTGCAGATCAATTGGCTAAAGCTCCACTTCTAGGCGACCATCCTCTTCTCACAGAATTACCAGATGAGTTCATTATGACTGTTACCACATCCTCCACATGGAAATTGTATTTTGATGGCTCCTACACTCAAAATGGATCGGGGGCAGGAATATTATTAGTCACACCTCAAGGAGATGGCATCCCCAAATCATACAAGATAGCCTTTGCATGTACTAATAACATAGCAGAATACGAAGCCCTCATCACAGGTTTACGCTTGGCTATCCATTGGAAAATAAAGGAATTACAAGTCTATGGCGATTCCCAGCTCATCATAAAACAAGTCAATGATGAATATCAGACAAAAGATGATAAACTCCTTCCCTACCGTACCATGGTTGAAGATCTTAAGCAAAATTTCATGGCAATCAAGTTTGATCAAATCCCACGAACAAACAATAGGGCTGTAGATGCAATGGCCACCATTGGCTCCCTCCTTCAAATGCCAACACATAGTCAGAAGTGCGAGTTCTTGGTCGAGCAATTGTTTATACCGGCATACGACCTACCAGAATCTGAAATGGTCTGTGTTCTCGTTGGTCCAGAGTCCCCTTGGTACCAAGAAACCTTCACTTTCCTCAAAGACAACACCATTCCCCCACATCTCACCAAAACCCAACAACAAACTTTCATCCGCCGATGTGCCCGTTACACCATCCTTGCAGACACCTTGTTCAGAAGGCATTTTGATGGTTCCCTCCTAAGGTGTTTAGATAAACAAGAAGCCGAATGGGCATTACACGAAGTACATGAGGGCATCTGTGGGGCACACTCAAGTGGACTCACATTGGCTAAAAAACTTTTGAGAATAGGATACTATTGGCCTAAAATGGAAGAAGATGCATACAACTATGTGAAGAAATGCATCCCTTGCCAGCAACATGGTGACAAGATTCATGCACCGTCACAAGAATTGCAGCCATTCATTACACCATGGCCCTTCTCGCAGTGGGGGCTCGATCTCATTGGGAAAATCCACCCTTCATCTTCCAATCAACATAAATTCATTATCACCGCCACCGAATACTTCACCAAGTGGGTAGAGGCTATCCCTCTTACTTTCACCACCGGCAAGCAAATATCCAAATTCATCTTGAATTACCTAATCTGCCGATATGACATCCCAAAAGTTATCATCACAGATAATGGTAAACATTTTAAAAACTAGGATGTCAAAGAACTTTGCCTAAAACTCAACATCCAACACCGCTTCTCCACTCCATATTATCCCCAAGGCAATGGCCAAGCTGAGGCTTCTAATAAAACCCTAATAAAAATCCTCAAAAAGACAGTCAATGAAGCGGGCCGTGATTGGCACCTCCAAATCCATCCTGCATTGTGGGCCTATTGCACCTCCATCCGCACCCCCACAGGCGCCACTCCTTATTCCCTAGTATTTGGTTCTGATGCTATCCTTCCCCTTGAGATCGAGATCCCCTCTCTAAGGGTATCGCTGCAAAACATCCTACCAGAGGAAGAATACAGAATTGCCCGCTTACAAGAGCTAGAATTGTTAGATGAAAGGCGCCTCAAGGCCTTGAATCATCTCCGAGTATATCAAAACCATTTGCGCATGAGTTATCATAAAAAAGTTAGATCCCGAGAATTCCAAGTTGGTGATCTTGTCCTCATGGAGAATCAGAAAAATCTACAAGAACGAGAAAAGAAAGGCAAGTTCGAGCCTAACTGGCTTGGACCATATGTAATCACAGTGAAATATGGATCAGGAGCTTATCAGTTGGCTACTCCTGAAGGCGATCCTTTGGATGATCTGATGAATATCATGCACCTCAAAAGGTTTTATGCTTAGTCCTCAGAAAGTCTTAAATTGTCAAAAAAAAAAAAAAATTAAAAAAATAAAAAAGAAAGAAAAACAATTCATGGCGCTATGGGCAAGTATCTTGGTGAAAACCTCTGTGTGAGTGCCAAGGTAAATAACCGGATCCACTGTCTATCAGGTCGATACTACAAATCATCTGCCATCTAGCCTACCCATGCACAACATTCCTTCTTTTCCGCCTCCCAATAAATCATGCGTATGATGATGAGTCTTCGCCTAAGTCATGAACAAGAAATGTCCCAGTGAAACTGAGCTTTCATGCCTCTGTATAAACTTCAAGAAGTCTTGAGAAACAATCCCAAGTCCATCCTAGTTCTACTCTTGGCAAGAGGTATCATTTGGTCGCAAGGAAGAGACTTGTTAGATTTTGTTAGATTTTTTTCATATAGGCTTGCATCTTTTGCCCTACAAATGCCACTATTTACGACTGCTTGGGTTCTTCCATATCCAGGTATGTTCTGATAGGTGCATACTGGGGCATATTTCATAGTATGGCATGTTTCAGATCCTTCTTGTATAAACCGACGACCTGGTACTAGTGTTTATCAACACTTACCTTCTCGTATACAAGAGGTATTGGTGTGTTTGAGGGTTTCCTTGCACAAACCCACAACTTTGTATTAGTGTTTCTTAACACTTGCATTGTTGTGTGCAAGAAATTCCCATTTGTCTATAGAGTCAGTCCATGCCCTGGGTTTCTCATAGCATCCTGATTTCTATAAGCAGTGGTGCAAGTCACTCAGGGCAACATCAAACTAGGTTGGCTCTCCACATTTGTTGTGCACAAAATCTCACCATCATTCCATCAAATCCTAAACTCAATAATCTCATGGAGTTCTCAATTGCCCCCATTTTCCTCCGTGGTATCACATCTCTTATTCTTCTTTCCAAATACCTCATGACTACTTCATATATCTTCCTCATTTGTTCCTTCCACCCTAATTTTCTTCCTCTAATTTTTTTTAATTTTTTCTTTTCCTCACATAATCAATTCTGATTCTAATCATGTCTTATACAAGATGAATCCTTCCTGAAACCAGACGTTGTGATCTGATCATGTCTTATACAGGATGAATCCTTCCTGAAACCAGACGTTGTGATCTGATCATGTCTTATACAGGATGAATCATTCCTAAAACCAGACGAGCTGATCATGTCTTATATAGGATGAATCCTTCCTGAAACCAGACGCTCTGATCATGTCTTATACAGGATGAATCCTTCCTGAAACCAGACATTCGTTGTGATTGATCATGTCTTATACAGGATGAATCCTTCTTGAAACCAGACGTTGTGATCAATCATGTCTTATACAGGATGAATCCTTCCTGAAACCAGACGCTCTTATCATGTCTTATACAGGATGAATCCTTTCTGAAACCAGACGTTGTGATCAATCATGTCTTATACAGGATGAATCCTTCCTGAAACCAGACACTTGGATCATCTTTGTCTTATACAGGATGAATTCATCTTGAAACTAGACTGAATCTAGATCTTATCAAGTGAATCAAATCAAATCTATCAGGATATCAATTTCGCAAAACTCCAAAGATCAAATACCTCAATTGATCTCCCGAGGGGGCATCACCATACCGTAATTTATAAATCAAGAGTCGGGGCATCCTATCAAACCAATATCAACATCAAAACAAGATTATTCTTTGAATCAATGCGTCATCACACCTTGCTTCAAAGAGGGGCAAAATGTAGACACTTAAAAATAATTATTTTAATTATTTTTTAATTCCTCACATAATTAATTAATTAATTATGTTAATTAAAATTCTTCTCAATATTAATTAAATATAATTAATATTGTCACTATAGCATATGATTGATTTATTTAATAAATCAATCCCTTTCTTTATTCTTCTAAAAAATAAAATCCTCACAAACCTTCCTCTTAGCTAATTAATTTCAATTAATTAGTTAACCTACATGATTCCTACAGATCATCTTCTTAATTCATCATTAACCTAATAAATTCTTCTAGAAACTCCCTAAACTCACTTAACATTATTCTTTTAGTCAAATTCTCCTACAAATATAAATCCAACCTAACATTTCCTCTAGTTCCCCTCCTAATGAGTCGTTAATGGCTAATCATCATGATTAGCCACAAAGTCAACTCTTTGTCCTTTCATCCAGCCACTAGCTTTAAATGCTCTTTTTCTAGATGAATGTAAGATTTTTGAAATCTTACATTCCTCTAGGCATTTCCCTCTCCCAAGAAATTTTTAATTCTTTTTTATTCTTCTAATCCCCATAATATCCATTTTTGGAGAATTTTAATTCCTCCAATGCATCTTGTAGAGTGTGGAGATACGAAATGCCTTTAAGGCATATTTCTTGGTCTCCACACCCTCTCTTGGACCTTGTGTGGCCTCACAAGTAAATCTTAGCCCTTCATCTCGAATTCATCCTAGCCATCCATTTTCCTCTCCTCTTCCTATAAAATAGGGTTTCATCCCTTCATTCAATACATCTTGAAATCCAGTAAGCTTATGCTGCCCTTTTGAGCCCAGGAAATCATCTTGGCAACTTGATCATCTCATCCTTATCATTTGTGCACAATATTGGAGAGCCATCCACATCCAGCAATCAAAGGAACACATCAAGTGGAGCATTATCAAGGGGCGTCTTCACTTCATCAAGCTCAATCCAAAGGAGAAGGTAAAATAGCAAGGTGAAATGGTCTTTTTATGATATTTTAGCATTCTGCATGTTTATTTCGTTATGTTTTGATCAGTTTACCTTTCAAATCTATTTTTCCCTCTTCAATGAATGCTGAAAAAAATGAAGAGGTAGCAAGATAAATACAAGAACTCTTAGACCAAGGGCTGATTAGGAAAAGAATTAGTCCTTGTGTAGTACCTATAGTGTTGGCACCTAAGAAGGGTGGGACATGGAGACTTTGCATAGATTCTAGAGCCATAAACAAGATCACCATCAGATACAGATTTCCCATACCCAGGATAGAGGATTTGATAGATTGTTTGGGGGGTGCACAGTATTTCAGTAAGATTGACTTGAAGAGTGGTTACCATCAGATAAGAATCAAAGAGGGTGATGAATGGAAGACAACTTTCAAAATGAATGAGGGACTCTATGAGTGGCTTGTCATGCCATTTGGACTCTCTAATGCTCCCAGCACATTCATGAGACTCATGAATGAAGTTTTACATGATTTCATTGGCAAGTTTGTTGTTGTGTATTTAGATGATATTCTTATTTTCAGTAAAACTAAGGAAGAGAATCTGAAGCATTTAGCTATTGTTTTGAGAAAGTTATCTGATGAATAGCTAACCATTAATCTAGAAAAATGTGATTTTATGAAGCAAGAATTGGTCTATCTTGGTTTTGTTGTATCAGGAGGAAATCTGAAAATGGATCAATCTAAAGTTGCAGCAATAACTAGTTGGCCAACTCCTAAGATAGCCAGTGATGTCAGAAGCTTCCATGGTTTAGCACAATTTTATAGGAAATTCATCAGGGGATTCAATGATATTTGTGCCCCTATGTTGGACACAATCAAAGGGGGTGTAAAGGTAAAGTTTCAATGGATAGATGCAGCCAATAAGGGGTTTGAATTATTGAAAATTAAAGTAGCTTCTCAACCAATGCTCATTTTACCTAGCTTTGATAAACTTTTTACTATTGAATGTGATGCTAGCAATATTGCAGTAGGAATTATTGTAAGTCAGGAGAATAGGCCAGTTGCATTCTTTAGTGAGAAGTTGAATGATGCCAAGAAAAAGTACTCTTCCTATGATTTAGAACTTCATGCATTAGTACATGCACTTAGGAAATGGAGACACTATCTTCTTCCTAAAGAGTTTGTTGTATACACAGATAATCAGGCATTAAGTTTCTTGAACTCACAGGATAAACTGAATCATAGGCATGTTAAATGGGTCGAGTACTTGCAAGCTTACACTTTTACTCTTAAGCATAAGAAGGGTTAGTTGAATAAAGTAGAAGATAATTTGAGTAGGAGGTTGTTAACTGTTCATGAGATTCAAGTACAAAGCATTGGTATTGATAGTTTTAAAGATATGTATCCTATTGATGATGATTTTGTTAAAGCTTATAAAGTTTGTCAAGATTTTGAGAATAATTTCCATGGTGCATATGCTGATTTCACTTTGCAGGATGGTTTATTATCAGGGGTGGACAATTATGTGTTCCAAAAGGTTCTATGAGAGAGATCCTCATTTAGGAGAAGCACAATGGGTGCTTAAGTGGGTATTGTGGTCTCAACAAGATCTTAGAGTTGGTTCAAAGGTTCTATTATTGGATTAAGATGCAGAGAGACATCACGAGGTATGTTGAGAAGTGTTTGGTATGTCAAAAAGAAAAAGGTAATTCCTCCAATGCTGTTTTATATCAGCCTCTTCCCATTCCACATAGGCCTTAGGATTGCATTAGTATGGATTTTGTGGTAGGATTACCTAGAACTCAAGCAGGATTTGATAGCATCTTTGTAGTAGTTGACAGATTTAGCAAAATGGCTCATTTTATTCCTTGTAAGACAACACATGATGCAAGTCATATTTCTTACTTATTTTTCAAACAATTTGTTAGAATACATGGTTTGCCTACTAGCATTGTTTCAGATAGGGATGTGAAATTTCATGGTCATTTTTGGAAAACATTGTGGAAGAGACTGGGTACTAATCTCTCTTTTGGTTCAGCTTATCATCCACAAACTGATGGCCAAACTAAAGTTGTGAATAGGTCTCTTAGAAAATTTCTTAGGTGTTTGACAAAGGAATATGGACAGAGTTGGGATCACCTCATTCATCAAGCAGAATATGCCTACAATGATAGTGTCAACCAGTCTACAGGTAAAAGCCCTTTTGAAGTTGTTTATGGTATGCATCCAAGGGGTATAATGGAGTTGAATTATATCACTAACTTGTAGCCTAAGAGTGGAACAACAGATGACATGGCTCAATCCATGAAGGAGGTTCATGAGCAAGTGAGAAAGGCTCTTCAAGATACCTCCCAAAAAGTCAAGGCAAGAGGGGATGCTACAAAGAGAGAGGTTCAGTTTTCTATAGGAGATTATGTGATGGTTCATTTGAACAAGGCAAGGATACAAAAAGGAGTTCCAAGAAAACTTCAGATGAGGAGGATAGGCCCTTGCAAAATCTTGGCTAAGTATGGGTCTAATGCTTACAAAGTTGATTTACCTACTGATATTTCTTTGTCTCCCATTTTTAATGTTGCAAGTTTGATTACTTTCAAGGGGAAGCCACCTAAGGAGATTCAAAGAGTTTCAGATGTTGCACAATCCCTTTCTGATCTTTCTCTCTCTTCTCTTTCTATTCCTCAAGCAGAATAGGTTCTAGACTCCAAGATTCTCAAGAAGACAAGGAATCACACCTATATGGAGCATCTAGTCAAATGGAAGGATAAGCCTATCTCAAAGGCCACATGGATACCTGAAGCTGACTTTCATAAAGCTATAATACCTTCTTCTTTTCTACCTCAAGGAGTCACATGACTTCTTTGTCTTTGGGGGAGTATGGTGCAGGAGCACCTAGTTGAGTAAAAACTCTCCTTTTTGAAGCTTTCATGATTTCATGTTTGTAATGTATTGTGTTAGGTTTATGATGTTATTTTAGGTTGTTGTGTGTCTTTTCAAATGGTTTTTATCTCATTTTCTGCTCAAGAGGTCAAGTTTTGTCTTTTAGGATGTGAGTTGACAATTTTGGGTATCTAGGCCAAAAAGGGCAAAAATGTGAAAAATTGCCTAAAAGGTCTAGAAATGCTTTCCAAAGCATTGCAACATGTTTTCTAAGTGTTTTTAAGCATTTCTAAGGTGTTTAGATAATTTGGTGAGGTTAGGTTGTCAAAAATGTCTTTTGGAGCAAGAAATGTTGTCATTTGGGCTTGTAAAAGTTGTCAAAGTTGTCATTTTTTGACTTTCCTAGCAAAATGAAGTTGTGGAAGCCTAATGTACATACTAGGGATTGATAACCAATTGGAAAAACTATAAAAATCCTCCCTTTTCTTTGTAAATGGTTGGTGATTGTATTAGCAAAAGAATCCTAATCGAAAAGCATGAAATTCTGGTTTTTTTCACTATGTTTTCCTTCTTTGGAGTAATAGTCCATACTGTAGCATATTAGTCCATGCTATACCTTCTGGGAAGTGTTCCTTTTGATTATCCAATTCTCTCCAAGTTATCTTTGGATTGGTTTCCCATTTGCAAGTTGATTTAACAAATTCTTTCAGTTTGGTGTGCTCACTGCCCTGTCAAGGGTTTGGGGTTACAAAATGTAGCAACTTGACTAATCTAGGCCTGGGCTCCCACAAAATGGATTTGGTCAATTTGGTTTAAGCATGTACATTGTATATATGTTTCCTTTTGAGTCAGAATTATGTTTGGAGGACAAATTTGAGTGAAGATTAGAGGGGTTTTGGAACTTGACTAATATCCTTCTTGAAAACTCAAATTATTGTAATCAAAATGCATTGAAGTGTTAAAGATGCCAAGAAAGGGGTCTGAGAAGTGTTATAAGTTATCTTTATTCAATAGTTGAAAATTTTGTAATTTGCAAATTTTATCTGTTTTTGTAATTGGCAGCAAGTTCATTGTTTTTGTGATTTGTTTTGTCAAATAGCTCAAGGAATGCTTCAAGAGCATTATCCAAGCCTTGTAACTGTGAAGGAAATGTAATAGGAAAATTCATTGATATTTTGTAGACCTCATTAAGGTGGATTTCCAGTTAAAAGATAGTGTTCTTGACTATGACAATAGCATTTCACTCTTTTCTCAGTTTGTTGCCAAGTGTTTGGCATAATGTTTGTGTGATAGAGGTAGGGGACACATGTTGAAGTTATGATAGAGGTTCTATGAATATCTAGGAACTTGTATTGGTGAACAAGGATGCAAACATAGTGGTTATACTCCAAAACCCTCCAAAACCCTACATTCATGCCTAAAAATGAGGTTAGACAGTAAGACCACTTCTCTGAGTCTAAAACCACAAAAATATCTTTTCTATGACTTATTCCTCACTGTCCAAATCATCTCCCATGTTCAAGAAGCTCATCATTGGGTAGGGTGAACAAAACTAGGCCAATTAGGGCTCCACGGGCTAGTAGCCCTTTTGACTATTTTTGTCAAAAAGCATGAACCCGATTGCATGGAGGAATTTGGGACTTATGAAACTTTGTGAGATCATTCTAAAATAGTAAAAGAAGTGAAATTTGGGACCTTGGATAGTGTATAGTCTCTTTTGGAGGTTTTGACCCTTGGTTGGTGAGTTGAGTAAGCCAAAGGCTGTGGGCCTTAAACTAAGTTTTGGTTGTCAAACCTTGAGTAAACCTTGTTGCTTCTACATGACCATGTTGGATTTGTCTAATGCATACTAAAAATAGTAAGTTGAATGTCAAAAGAACAGGAAATTGAGAAATGTGTAGACGGGTGAAGTAAGGAATTGGAGTGAGTTTGAGCAAGGGTGTGAGATTTTACTAGGAAGGGAGTTGATGGTGAAGTCTAGAAGAGAGGTCTGTTAATTGTAACTAATCTTGGTATTGCAAATATAAGGAGTAGATATAAACAAGACTTTTTGTTTCCTATTATACCTTTTTGACCAAAATTGGATTTTCGAGGACTTACCTATCAATCTCCCTATCAAAACCCAAAAGGGAAAAAACCACGTTGGGATTTAATACCCACAAGACTCACTATCTGCAAAATATAAATCTTGACCGGTTAAGGTCTTACAAACATGCTCTGTTAGGAGAAAACCCAGTGAGGAGTCACTCGGTTAAGGGATTTAAATGATAATCCCTATTAGGATCTATGACCTATTAGGATCAACCTCACAAGAGGATTTAACACTCTGATATAGAGCTACCCTGTTAGGGTATTTACAAGTTAAGGCCTGTTAAGACCTACCCTGTTAGGGGATTTTACTGCTGCAAATTGTTAGGGAAACAACAGTCAAATGGTCTTCATATAACACCTTTGTGTCTAATAAGATCCAATTTAGATCCTTAAAACATCAATAACACATCAATACAAAGATTCACTAATCACCGCACAATCACAATCTCAATATTCACCTTTGATCTCATCAACACACTCATGTCTATCTGATAACTCATCACACTTTTTATATACATCAACTTAGTTGGTCACAAACTTGGAACAATTTCCTAGGTTCAATTAATCTAGAAAAACTAACATTGCATGCCAAACTTAGGTCAGCCACCGACATAACAAATCAAAACTTGTGTCATTTTACCAATTTAAGTGACTTTATCACTGTCGGTTAAGTGTTTATCAAAATACCTTCTTTGTACATCAAATCTCACTTGTCCAGTTGAATTAGCCAATGCAGTCATGAACATAGCTCCAAATACTTGTCTCCATCATCATTGTAAAAGTGGATCATTCAACTCTTCATGAATCGCCTGTACTAGTTGTCAGAATGCAACTTTGTTCATAGTTTACCGTTGAGATCCTTATTACCTATTCTCTGCTAAACTAACTTTTGAACCAATTAGACCTTACTAGTTGGATTCCAAGACATAGATGACTACCAAAAATATTGTTGCCATCAATGAAAATACAAGACCTAGTCATCAGACATGAATTTCAATCTCTTCACCACATTCACCAACCAATCATTTACCGGTTCAGTCAAATGCCAAAAGAGGTAGGTGCTCCTTGGGTTGGTTCCCTAAATGTATTGTAAACAATTTCATTTGTGAGGCTAGATTGGAGCAGTAGACTCCAACAAGGTTTCTCACCGAGGTTTTTCCCACATTGGGGTTTCCTCGTAAAATCTTGTGTTGTAGTTTGATTTGTGTATATGTTCATAAGTGATTTGCAGTTTTAGTATTTAAAAACATAGTTAAGGGCTTAAGATACACTAGTTCACCCCCCTCTCATTGTCCATTTGTGTTCTTCAATTGGTATCAGACCAAGGTTCTCTTAGTGAAAAGCTTCCTCTAGCCTGGGTAGATCCTCTCTTGTGAACACAATGGCTAAAAATGAGTCTTCCTCCAAAGTACAAATGTTTGATGGCACTAATTATGCCTTCTGGAGTAGAATAAGGAAACCTACTTGTCCTCCTTAGGGTTTCATGTCTGGATGTTAGTAAAAAGTGGATATATTGTTCCTCAAGTTCCTCCTATCAACCTTGATGCTAAAATGGAATATGAGAACAATGCCAAAGATAAGAATGCCACCTTAAGTGGTCTCTCTGATACAAAGTTTTTCAAAGTCATCCACTGCACATCAACAAAGGAAGCATGGGATAAGCTACAAATTATATATGAAGGAGATACCAAAGTGAAAGAAGCCAAACTACAAAATCTAAGAGCTCAGTTTGAAAACTTGAAAATGAAGGATGAGGAGAAGATAGTTGACTATCTGCATAGAGTGGATGAGATTGTAAGTACTATAAGAGGACTTGGAGAGGATGTCAAAGATGAAGTTACTGTTAAATTTTTTTTGAGATCATTGACCATGAGGTATGACATAAAGGTCTCTGCTATTGACGAAGCTAAAGACTTAAAAACATTCTCAATGGATGAATTATTTGGCTCCCTATTAGCTTATGAGATGCGAACAATTAGTGGTGAATTGTCAAAGAGAGAGGCTACATTCAACATAACTAAGAAAGGAAAAGAAGAAGATGCTCATGAAGAAGAATATGACTTTGATGTTGGTGTAGAAAATTTTGTAAGGAAGCTCAAGAAAGGATCAGGAAAATACAAAGGTAAGTTCCCTTTCAAATGTTTCAATTGTGGTAAAATATGACACTTTGCTTCAAAATGACCATACGAAGAAAATGATGAAGATGAGAAGGAAAATATGAAGGCTTTTGGAAAAGATAAGATGAAGAAATTCTACAAACCAAGGAGAAGGGATTTTAGAAGAAAGATCAGTCTTTACACATTTGAGGATGATGTCATAGAAGAAGAAAGAATCTTTGATGAGTACTGCAGTAAAGATGAAAAATATGTCAATCTCTTTATGGCACAAGGGGAGTTGCATGATACACATGTTGCTAATGATGAAGATGAGGAAGTTGGAGATGTACATTTTCAAGGTGAACTTGTGAGTGCACTTGAAGAACTTTGGAAAGTAATAAAAGAGTACAAAATGGTTAAGTATGCTACTGTTGAAGAACAATACATATTGAACAAATGTCTTGAGTAGTATGAGAAAACAATTTCAGATTTGAGGGCACAATTGGATGAAGCTAAGAGAATGTATAAGGTAACTAAGTCAGATTTCTAAAATAAGGAGAAAGAGTATCAAAAAATGGAGGAAGAGATTGTGAAACTTAGAAAAGAATTTGAAAAGTTCAAAGATGAACTCAAGTTAAGAATCAAGTATGAGGGCAACATTGATGCATTGGATAAAATGTTGAATAAACAAAAGCACTCCAAAGAGACAGAGGGTGTTGGATTTGATGCTGGTCAATTTTCTACAAGTAAGGACTTATCAAGCAAAGAAATACACTTTGTCTCTTCAAGTGAAAATGATAATAGACAAACCTTCACAGTCAAGAATGATCCAAGGAAGAAGATAGACTTAAATACTATGGCTGATAGACCAAAGACATATATTGTTTCTACAAAGAAAAAACATGCGAATCCTAAAGGAAAAGAAAAAGTGGATGATGAAGCCTTCACAAAGGTCAATGATGCAAGGAAGAATTCAAGAAGACTGAGTTATGCTGCTTCATGGAGACCAATGAGAAACACATTCAACAATAATTGGTATGTACCTCAATTCCATGGCTACTGCTATAAATGTAATACTTATAATCATAGAATTGTTGAGTATAGGCTTATGCATAGGTCTCTTCCTAGTTATGAAAGCAATAATCCTTTTTCTGCTCTTAGAGATGCAAATATAATTTATTATCATTGTAAAGGTATTGGTCATAGAATTTATGAGTGTAGAAGCTATGATTTTCAGTCCTATAATAGTCTCTCAAGTTCATCATTCAATATGAATGTTAAATGTTATCATTGTCAAAATCTTGAACATATAGCAAAGCATAGTAAGCTTAGAGAAGCTAAACAAAAGAGGAAAATGTCAACCTTGGATCCTGAAGCAAGTTCAATTTAAAAAATAACAACAGATAAGAAGAAAGAAACCAAACAAGTTTGGGTAGAGAAAGAAAAGGACAAGGCCGAGTCAAGTCAAATTATACAAACTGCTCTACATGCTGAAAGGAAGAATTTATGGGTTGTAGATAGTGGGTGCTCCAATCACATGATTGTAGATAAAAATAAATTCACTAAGCTGGAAGATTGGAATGGTGGTTCAGTAAGGTTTTGAGACAAATCATCAATCAAAATAAAAGGCAAGGGTACTCTCAACATAGACTGGTGAATAATGATGAACAGTAAATACTCATAAGATATTGAGAGGGGGGGTGAATCAGTATAGACAAATACTTATTTAACAACTTAAACTGCAAAGACTACACTAATTGGTAAACAGTATTACCGATCTAAATCAGGGCACTATCGGTAAAACACAGCGAGACTGTGAAAGACATAAACTGGTAACATCTAGATCATCACAAAACCTAATATCTTATTTCCACTTCACCCATATGCTTAAACAAGTAATACATCATCAAAAATATAATGACCACTGGATCAACATGCTTTACCACTTAAAAAAAAACACTAAGACATCACATGAAAAAGCATCACATAAAACACTTATTTTTTCACGTGGAAACCCAACTGGGAAAAACCATGGTGGGGGTGAATACCCACAAGTTGTTCTTGAACTCTTCTAAAGTCCACTTTATTAGGAGCCTAGTCCAGTTAAGGACTTTACAACAGGCTCTGCTAGGAACTAATCCTGCTAGGGATCACCCAGTTAAGGGATAAATAAATACCCGGTTAAAGGTTAAAACCCTGTTAAAGGTTACCTCACAAGAGGATTTAAAGAACCCAATGATTTTGAGTCACCCTATTAAAGGATTTACATAAATCCTATTAAAGCTACCCGGAAAAGGGATTTTCCAACTGCTGAAATGGTTATAAGTCAACAGATAATACACTGATCTGATAACAACACTCAATGCCAAGGAAGATCCACTTTAGTTCCTTTACATTTGTAATCACACTTTGCAGATCTCTACTCACTGCACCGGTCTGGCAAGAATCAAGTATCTCTTCACTTGGATGCACACATAAAATTTTCCAACAATCTTAAATGAGAATCATCATCGACCTTATAGAAAACAATTAGGTTGGTAGAATAAACCCTAAACCCCTAAGCATCTGGGTTAACAATACAGTCAGTCCAATCCTGACTGTTTAATCACATTGCAGAAAGTAGAACAATCTTGAACAAATCTCAAGATTTTCTCCATCATCCATTCTTCACTGCTTTTGGAAGCTGATAACCCATCACATGCTCTCCACCGTTTACTGAGATTTTGCACATTCCCAAGGTGGATAGAATCAATCTTCTTCATGCAAGATCCTCAAGAAGATTCTTCACATGCACAAGGCTGAGGTGGCAACATGATCTCATCTTCATTTCAATGCTAACTCATCACAAGATGTCGTCGATCAAATCACACAAACTTGGAATGCATCAACCAGAAACCCTGAAGCCGAGACTACCAACCGGTAGTCATATCAAATGAAACCCCGATACAAACTTTGCACATACTAGTTCACATTCCAACATACCAGTTCACCTTTTCACATATACTGGTTCACATCATCATATCGGATCACTTCATACCATCATACCAGTTCATACTTCAACATATTGACATCAATGACAACATACAATATCATCATGTCATCAAACTCTGCACACATGCCAACAATCTCCCCCTTTGGCATTGATGGCAATATACAAAGATATCTCTCCGCTTCACATCTTCTCCCCAATCTCTTCCATATTATGTCTTCAAAACTGTAGATATCTTCTCTGCTTCACATCTTCTCCCCCTTTGACAACAATGCCAAAGTGGAGGCACAAACATCAATGTTTCACTATGCTACTCCCCCTGAGGAGTAGCATCCTTCAACACACCAATCCTAAGAATATTTGACAATGCAATACCTGACTGATGTGGAGCACATACCTTTAGTTCACCTCTTGAAGGGGCAGAACCCCTAATTCACCTCTTAAATAGATAAATGTAGCCTTCGGTAGAGGCTTGGTGAATATATCTATTAACTACTCCTTACTAGAAACATGTTCCAATACAACCTCTTTGTTATGAACTTTCTCCCTCAAGAAATGATACTTGAGCTTGAAGTGCTTGGTTCTAGCATGCAAAACCAGATTTTTGGAAATATTAATTGCACTTGTGTTGTCACAAAATATACGCATCGGTTCAGATATAGGGACTTTGAAACCACTTAATACATGCTTCATCTAAATTGTCTGAGTGTAGTTCATAAATGCTGCTACATATTTTGCTTCTATTGTAGACTGAGAGATATAACTCTACTTTTTACTCATCCATGAGACTAGTCTACCACCAAGAAAGAATGCACCACCAGTTGTGCTCTTCTAGTTGTCCACATTATGGGCCTAATCGGCATCAGTAAACACTTTGAGATTGAAATCATTACTACATGGATACCACAATCCATAATCCATAGTTCCCTTCAGATATCTAAGAATCCGCTTGACTGCTACCAAGTGGGATTCTCTTGGACTTTTATGAAAATGTACAGCAATGCCCACTGCATGTGCATTGTCTAGTCTATTGTGTACTACATAGTGCAACTTACCAATCATTGATTGGTATTCCTTCTCATTCACCAAAGCTGAGTCATCTTATTTTGACAATTTACAACCGGTCATCATCAGTGTACCAACTAGTTTACTATCTTCCATGCCAAAGGTCTTCAAAACCTCTTTGACATACTTGGTCTGAGTGATAAAGATACCATCTTTCATTTGTTGAATCTATAGTCCAATGAAGAACTTAATCTCTCTGATTAGTGACATCTCAAATTCCTTCTTCATTTCATCTGCAAACACATGGCTCATCTTGTCATCTCCACCAAAAATTATGTCATCAACAAACACTTCATAGATCAGAATCTGATCTCCTTCTGACTTTAGATAGATATTTCTATCTTCACTTGTTCTTTCAAATCCAATCTTTAGAAGATGTGAGTGTAAAAATTCATACCATGCTCTAGGTGCTTGCTTTAATCCATACAAGGCTTTATGTAGTCTACACACCATATCATTGTCTTCTGATAGGGCAAACCCATCTATTTGCTCTATATATACTTCCTCTTCAAGTATTCCATTCAGGAATGCAGATTCCACATCCATCTGATACACTTTGAATCCTTTGAAGGCTGCATATGCAAGTAGCATTCGAATTCCTTCCAATATAGCTACTAGAGCAAAGGTTTCTCCATAGTCTTCTCCTTATTCTTGAGCATATCCCTTACATACCAATCTTTCTTTGTTTCTTACCACTGTCCCATCTTCATCCAGCTTGTTTCTAAAAACCCATTTGGTGCCAATAACATTTTTATGCTCTGGTCTAGGTACCAAATACCATGTACCATTCTTTTCTATCTGGTCAAGTTCCTCTTCCATAGCCTTAATCTAGTCTTCATCTTTATGTGCCTCTTTAAATGTTTTGGGCTCAAATTTAGAGATCATGCAAGAATTTTCTCTGACCTTTCTTCTTGTAAGAATTCCTGCATCCTTATCTCCTATGATCTGCTTTGGATCATGATGTAGCTTTACATACCTAGGAATGGTCTTGGCTTATTCCTCTTGCTTTTCCTCTTCATCCTCATCTTCATCTTCATCTACATCAAGATCTACTGGTGTAGGAGCACTGTTACTTGTACTTGGCTATTTTGCAACCGGTTCCCAGAAGGTTACAACCGGTTCATCTACCACTTTCTCATTGTCAGTTTCCTTAGGTTTCTCAAAGGTTTCATCAAGTCTAATGTTGATACTTTCAACAATTCTCTAAGTCCTATTGTTAAAACACTTGAGAGCTTTGCTCTTGGTGGAATACCCTAGGAATATTCCATCATCACATTTTGCATCAAACTTGCTATGTTATTCACTTCTCTTGATATAACACTTGCTATCAAACACTCTAAAGTAGCTAACTACTGGAGTTTTACCTGTCAAATATTCATAAGTAGTTTTGTCCTTACATTTCTTGATGAGTACCCGGTTCATAGTGTAGACAACAGTGCTCACCACTTCTCTCCAAAAAGTGTGAGCAACCTTCCCTTGAATCAACATTGTTCTGGCTACTTCAACTATAGTCCGATTGTTCCTTTTTGCTAGGCCATTCTGCTATGGAGTCTGGGGGGCAGATAGTTGCCTCTTGATGCCATTCTCTTCATAGTACTTATTGAATTCTCCAGAGGTGAACTCACCTCCTTGGTCGATTCTAAGGCATTTGATCCTCTTACCACTTTCCTTTTCAACTAGTGCTCTGAAGGCTTTAAAATTTCCAAAAGCTTCATACTTGTCTTTCAAGAATGTGACCCACATCATTCTTGAGAAATCATCAGTAATAATCATAAATTACCTATCTCCCTGAACACTCCTATTTTTCATAGGACCACACAAATTAGTATGCACAAGATCAAGTAAATTATCTGTTGTGAAAGATTTACCTTTGAAGGTTGAGGAAGACATTTTCCCCAGTTGACATTCTTTGCACAAAGGATTCTCTGGTTTGTTCAGTACATGCAATCCTCTAACTACCTTGATCTTACTGACCTTCACAATATTATCAAAATTTACATGGTAGAGTCTCCTATGCCATATCCAACTGTCATCAAACTTAGCCATTAGACATTGACTGATATTTGTATTCAACTGAAATAAGTTACCTTTGGTCTGCATACCGGTGGCCATCAATTCACCACTCTTTCCTTTTATTTTGCACACTCCATCTTTGAATTCTAGAGTGAGCCCTTTATCATTCAGATGAGCCTCACTCAAAAGGTTATACCTGAGACCTTCTACCCAATACACATTATTAGCATTTCTTTTTCCATTTAGAGAGATGGAGCCTTTTCCTTTTACCATACATGGTGCATCATTACCAAATTGGACTGCACCTCCATCATACTCTTCTAGAGACAGAAAATTTCTCTGGTTACCAGTCATGTGGTGAGAACAACCACTGTCAATAATCCACTCATTAGAATTATCAAAGTAGGAGACAAGAGCCTTCTTGTTTGACACATCTTCTTTAACCGCTACAAACACTATGTCTTTGCTTTCTTCATCTTCTGATTCATCATCAGTGACACCTTCATCAACTAAAACAAGACAGTTTCTCCTATTTCCTCCTTTGAACTTTTTAAACTTCTCCGGTTTGTCCTTATTATCACTATTAAGAAAGTTGACAACAATGTGTCCTATCCTATTGCAAGAAAAAAATTTCAAAGGGAGCTTACCTCTGTATTTTCCAGTTTCTTTAGGAAGTCTCTTGGCTAGAAGAGCTTCAAACTCCATCAGGATCTCCTCATCATCCATATCTCTGCTTTGTCTAGGTTCACAGCTGGTACTAGCTTCTTTTCCCTTTCTAGATAGTGCAATAGATGCTCTAAAGGCTGACTCAATCTTCTGAACACTGCCATCATAACTATTTAGCTCATATGCAGTCAACTTAGCAATGATGGAATCTAGGGACACCTTTATCTTGTCAATAGATCTCAACTCTTGAATAGTGACAACCCTTATTACATAGACCAGTAATAAGGTTCTCAAAATTTTCTAACAATGGTGGAATCATCCATTGTACCTCCTACACTCTTGATGTCTCCAATAACAATTTTAATCCTTATCCCATATTGTTGAATGGTCTCTCCTTCAACCATCCACATTTCTTCAAACTTTCCTCTAAGGCTTTCTTCCTTAGCTTTCTTCACATGCTCATCATTGCCATAGATAGACTCTAGAGTATCCCATACATCATTGGGATTGTCTTTATCCTAAACATCTATAAACTCAACATTAGATAGACTGTTGATAAGAGCTTCCATGACTTGCCCATTCTCCTGAATTTCTCTTCTTTGATCATTGGTGAGAGTACCAGTAGGGACAACATAAGTATTCTCAACATAGTCTAAGTGTTGAGCACCCATGCTTTTAATGTATATCTTCATTCTGTCCTTCCATATCTTAAAGTTATCTCTGTTGAACTTAGGATCTTCCCTCTTCATCATTAGAATAGGATCTTTTCCTCAAGTGGTTAAACTTATAACATAGAGAACCTAGAGGATGCTCTGATACTAATTGATGAATAATGATGAATAGTAAATACTCAATAGATACTGAGAGAGGGGGGTGAATCAGTATAGACAAAAGCTTCTTTAACAACTTAAACTACAAAGACTACACTAACTAGTAAACAATATCACCGAACTAAATTAGGGAACTACCAGTAAAACATATTGAGACTATGAAAGACATAAACTGGTAACATTTAGATCATCACAAAACCTAATATCTCATTTCCACTTCATCCATATGCTTAAACAAGTAATACATCATCAGAAATATAATGACCATTGGATCAACATGCTTTACCGCTTAACAAAAAACATTAAGACATCACATGAAAGAGTATCACACATAACACACTGATTTTTTCAAGTGGAAACCCAACTAGGAAAAACCACGGTGGGGATGAATACCCACAAGTTGTTCTTGAACTCTTCTGAAGTCCGCTCTATTAGGAGCCTAGTCTGGTTAAGGACTTTACAACAAGTTCTGCTAGGGATCACCCGGTTAAGGGATGGCTAAATACCTGGTTAAAGGTTAAAACCCTGTTAAAGGTTACCTTGCAAAAGGATTTAAAGAACTCAATGATTTTGAGTCACCCTGTTAAAGGATTTACAGAAATCCTGTTAAAGCTACCCGGTAAAGGGATTTTCCAACTACTGAAATGGTTATAAGTCAACAGGTAATACACTGATCTGATAACAACACTCAATGCCAAGGAAGATCCACTTTAGTTCCTTTACATCTGCAATCACACTCTACAGATCTCTACTCACCACACTGGTCTAGCAAGAATCAAGTATCTCTTCACTTGGATACACACATAACATTTTACAACAATCTCAAATGAGAATCATCATCGACCTTATAGACAACAATTAGGTTGGTAGCATAAACCCTAAACCCCTAAGAATCTTGGTTAACAATACAGTCGGTCCAATCCTGACCATTTAATCATATTGCATAGAGTAGAACAATCTTGAACAAATCTCAAGATGTTCTCCATCATCTGTTCTTCACCACTTTTGGAATTTGATAACCCATCACACGCTCTCCACCGTTTATTGAGATTTTGCACATTCTCGAGGTGGATAGAATCAATCTTCTTCATGCAAGATCCTCAAGAAGATTCTTCACGTGCACAAGGTTGATGTGGAAACATGATCACATCTTCATTTCAATGCTAACTCATCAAAGGATGTCATCGGTCGAATCACACTGACTTAGAATGCATCAACCGAAAACCCTGAAGCTAAGGCTACCAACCGGTAGTCATATAAAATGAAACCCCAATAAAAACTTTGCATATACCAGTTCACATTCCAATATACCAGTTCACCTTTTAAGGTCAGCAAGAGAGGATATGTGAGGCACATACCACAGATCATCAAGCCAGCAAGCACTTTTTGTGATGAATGTTAAAGAGGAAAGAAAACTAAGGTGAGCTTCAATACTAAAGAATATTCAACTACAAGGCCACTAGAGTTGATACATACTGATTTATGTGGTCCTACCAAGACAAGAGAATTAAATGGAGAAAAGTATTTTATGCTGCTCATAGATGATTTTTCAAGAATGACATGGATCACCTTCTTTCAAGATAAGTCACGAGCTTTTGAAAGATTCAATTTTTTTATAATAATAGTTAAAAAAGAAAGTGGATACAAATTAAAATGTCTCAGATTAGACCATGGAGGAGAATTCACATCAAATGAATTTGAATATTGCCATGAAAAATATGGAATTAGAAGAAAATATTCAGCTCCTAGGACACCACAACAAAATGGTATTGTGGAAAGGAAAAATAGGACAGTCGAGGAGATGGCAAGAAAAAAGTTAAATGAAGAAAATCTAACTGATGTATATTGGAAGGAGGTGGTCCATATTGTTGTTTATACATTAAACAAATTTCAACTAAGAGTAAACAATAGAATGACTTCATACAAACTTTGGTATGATAGGAAACCCTCAGTCAAGTACTTCAAGGTATTTGGTAGCAAATGTTTCATCAAAAGAGATGAGGGGGGATAAGGTAGCTTTGAATTAAGAGTTGATGAAGGTATCTTCTTGGGCTACTCTACTCACAACAAGGCCTACAAGTGTTTCAACAAAAGACTCAAGAGAGTGGTTGAGAGCATAATGTTAGGATTGTTGAGGATATGCACAAAAGGAGGCAAAATACAATAAATCAGATTGAGGAAGGATATATGGAAGAGGAAGCACAATCTAAAAGTGAAAAATAGGAAGAGGCACCAAGCAAGGCTCTAAATAAGTATGTTCAGAAAAATCATCCCGAGGATCAGATTATAGGCAATAAGAATGATGGTGTGTAAACAAGAAGGAGAGTGAGGAACAACAAACAAGTAAAATTTTTCCTTATGACAGAGATGGAACCCAAGACATATGATGAGGCCAACAAAAATGACAAGTGGATAAAGGCTATGGAAGAAGAGCTACAATAGATTGAGAAGAACAAAACATGGGAACTGGTTCCTAGACCTGCTGATAAGAATGTTATTGGGACTAAATGGGTCTACAAGAACAAGATGAATGAAGAAGTAAAAGTAATAAGGAAGAAAGAAATACTTGTGTGGAAGGGATATTCTCAAGTTGAAGGGATAGACTTTGAGGAGACATTTGCACCAGTTCCAAGACTTGAAGCAATTAGAATGCTCCTAGAATTCTCTATCTATAAAGGATATAAAGTATACCAAATGTATGTCAAGTTTGCATTCTTAAATGGATATCTTGAAGAAGAGGTCTACATTAGGCAACCTTAAGTTTTTCAGCTTCATGAAGATGATAATTTTGTCCACGGATTGAAGAAGGCACTACATGGATTAAAATAGGCACCTAGAGCATGGTACTCAAGATTGGATAGATATCTTCATCAACAAGGCTTTATAAAGGGTAGTGCTGATATAAATTTATATATTAAGGTGGACAGTGATCACATGATCATAGTTGTGGTATATGTAGATGATATCATATTTGGAAGCAATAGGGATTCTTTATGTAAGGAGTTTGTTGATCAAATGCAGTATGAGTTTGAGATGTCTATGCTTGGAGAGTTATCATACTTTCTTGGTTTTCAAATATCACAATAGATTGAGAGAATATTCATCTCTCAAACCAAGTATGATAAGGTAATTTTCAATAAATTTCAAATGGAAGATAGCAAACCAGTTAGTACCCCCATGGTGACAAGATGCAAATTGAGTAAGAATGATGAATCACCTTATGTTGATTAGACCTTGTATAGATCCATGATTGGAAGTATATTCTATCTCACATCTTCAAGGCTTGATATAGTTCAATTAGTGTGCATGGTGGAAAGGTTTAAGGCAACTCCTAAGAAATCACATGTGATTGCAATAAGAAGGATATTCAAATACCTGCAGGGAACACTTAAATATGGCTTATGGTATCCAAAGAAAGAAGATTTCACTTTACAAGCCTATACTGATGTTGATTGGGAAGGATGTGTAGATGAAAGGAAGAGTACCAGTGGTGGAGCTTTCTTCCTTGGAGACATGTTAGTTTCATGGCACAACAAGAAACATGAATCCATTTCACTATCAATTATTGAAGCAAAATATATTGTTGCTGCCACATGTTGCTCACAAGTTTTGTGGATGAAGCAGACACTCAAAGACATTCGGGTAGGATTTGTAGATCCCATTTCTATCATGTGTGACAATTATAATGTTATAAATATATCAAAAAACCATGTTATGCACTCAAGGATAAATCACATAGCCATAAAGTATCATTTTCTCAAGGAAAAAGTTGCATAAAAAGAAGTAAAGGTTGAATATGTTCCCACAAGTGAGTAGGTTGTAGACATGTTCACTAAGTTGTTGCCACAATACACCTTTGAATATCTCAGACACAAGTTGGGTGTTGTCCAACCTTTTTTCAACACTTAAATATCTAGTGTGATCTATGGTTTAGGGGGAGCATATTGTTTTGTCTTTATATCCTTTAACCTCATGTTTCTCAACTCAACAAATTGAACATTTTGAACAGTCTTCAGGTGTAGCAACGATTTGAGATGGTAGACATTCCCTTTTTCATTGTTTCAAAGGGGAGATAAGAATATTTTTTAAGATCAGAGTGTTGACATCAATGCCAAAGGGGGAGATTGTTGGCATTTCTTGTCATTGATGTCAAATAGATCATACAATTGCAAGTTACAAAAGGTCATTGATGTGGTTGCAAATGAATTGAGTTTCATAAAGGAGTTAAGTTTATGTGTTTCAAAGGAGTAAATCATGTGGTTTCATATTCTACATTGGTTTCAAAATTGGTTTCATCCATCGAATTTGATCTAAGTGAGTTAAGAGTAAAAAATGCAAAAATCTCATGTTTGACAGTCTATTAGCAAGACCCCTAGAAAGTCTTACTGATGAGAAGTATTATCCTCTAAGTGGAACAGGTAAATATGATCGGTAAGACTCTAGCTGATGAGTGTTGTGAACTTGGAAGTTTGTATGTGATCATATCGACCTAACTCTAGCCAATGAGTAGTTGTGAACTATTGTCGGAGTGACTCTAGACGATGACAAGGTATAAGATGCTATCAGGATAAGTCTAGATCACGACATAACTCATACGGATTCGGGATGTCAAACTAATAGATTTTTTATCAAGTTGATTGGGGCATGTCATGTCGATATTTGTGCATAGGTGGAGGAGTATCAATACTAGTTAGGATGATGTTGTTTGGTAGTGACAGATTAAGTATAGAATATTTTGATTAGAGTAAGTCTTGCCAATGCAAGAGTATCAGGGTGACTATGATCTACAGGATGACATGAAGAATGTCTCTTCAACTATATGTTTCTTACTAATGGTTTTGGTAATGTTTTTCATTGGTGTAATTTGGTCATTGTGTGCAAGTCATCAAGCAGATCAGTGAGACATGTGCTATCGGGATGAAAACAAAATGGATAGCACAACAATGTTTGTCACCCGACAAAGGTGAGAGTAAATTTCATCGGTAAGACATCTGATTTGTCTACTTGATAAAGTTAAACAAAGGATTGATTTCAATGGAGAGGCATGTCAATTCAGAGAGGGTCAGCTTGACCTAGTTTGTTGGCCCGATAATGGTATAGAAGTGCTCATCAGTATGAATCATATCGATATGTTTTTTGAACAAAAGGATTAGTGTGAATTTATTCTACGGTGTGACATTTATGACCTCTTCTTGATAGTTGTTATTATGCCAATGGATCCTTGATATTGGTCATTGGTATGAATCACATCGACAAGGAGGTTAATGAAGACTATGCAGTGATTTAACAATTGGTTTGACTCATGCCGATAATATTGTGATGACCCAACAGACACTTTGGTAGTTCGTTTGCCACAAAGGATCACATGGTAGGTTGACTAAGTTGACCAAGTGATTGAAATGTCATTTTGATGATGTGGAGCTTGCTGATTGCACACAAAAGAATTTTTTGACTTAGTGCATAACACAAAATGTTATGCAATCCATGATGAATGTTTTGCACATCTAGGAACTTGTATTGTCAACTAGAAAAGATATGAACAAACTAAATGGATGATCCATGAGAATGTTAGGAAATTGAACAAGTTAAGTTGCATAGTAGTAATGCCAACTATTTGTCATGATCAATGATCAACTGACCCTATGGAGGTGAATGTAGGTTCTATAAAATGCAGGATTATCGATTGATTAGAGGGATGCATGTGAATGAGATTACTGTTGTTTGAAAACAAGATCAAAATTCAAAGAGATCAAAGTGTAGAAGGATCATGTTTGTGAGAAGAGAAAAAACATCAAGCAAGGGTTACAAAAATCATTTGTAACAAGGCAGTACACCTTTAATATTTTTATTTATTGTATTTCTCTGAGTGGGTGCTCAGAATAGGGGTAGGTGCTCCTTGAGTTGATGCTTAGAATCATTAGGGGTTGGTGCTCCTTGAGTTGGTACGTAGAATTATCAGGGGTTGGTTCTCCTTGGGTTGGTGCCCTAAACGTATTATAAATAATTTCATTTGTGAGGCTGGATTAGAGCAGTAGATTCTAGTAGCTTTTATCATCGAGGTATTTCCCACATTGGGTTTTCCCCATAAAATCTTGTGTCGTGGTTTGATTTGTGTGTATTTTCTTAAGTGATTTGTATTTTTAGTATTTACACACATAGTTAAGGTCTTAAGATACACTGATTCACACCCCCTCTTAGTGTGCATTTGTGTTTTTCAATTCTACATTGGTTTCAAAATTGGTTTCATCCATCGAATTTGATCTAAGTGAGTTAAGAGTAAAAAATGCAAAAATCTCATGTTTGACAGTGTATTAGCAAGACCCCTAGAAAGTCTTACTGATGAGAAGTATTATCCTCTAAGTGGACCAGGTAAATATGATTGGTAAGACTCTAGCTGATGAGTGTTGTGAACTTGGAAGTTTGTATGTGATCATATCGACCTAACTCTAGCCAATGAGTAGTTGTGAACTATATTCGGAGTGACTCTAGCCGATGACAAGGTATAAGATGCTATCAGGATAAGTCTAGATCTTGACATAACTCATACAGATTCGGGATGTCAAACTAATAGATTTTTTATCAAGTTGATTGGGGCGTGTCATGTCGATATGTGTGCATAGGTGGAGGAGTATCAATACTAGTTAGGATGATGTTGTTTGGTAGTGACAGATTAAGTACAGAATATTTTGATTAGAGTAAGTCTTGCCAATGCAAGAGTATCAGGGTGACTATGATCTACAGGATGACATGAAGAATGTCTCTTCAAATATATGTTTCTTGCTAATGGTTTTGGTAATGTTTTTCATTGGTGTAATTTGGTCATTGTGTGCAAGTCATCAAGCAGATCAGTGAGACATGTGCTATCGGGATGAAAACAAAATGGTTAGCCCAACAATTGTCACCCGACAAAGGTGAAAGTAAATTTCATTGGTAAGACATCCGATTTGTCTACTTGATAAAGTTAAACAAAGGATTGATTTCAATGGAGAGGCATGTCAATTCAGAGAGGGTTAGCTTGACCTAGTTTGTTGGCCCGATAATGGTATAGAAGTGCTCATCAGTATGAATCATATCGATATGTTTTTTGAACAAAAGGATTAGTGTGACTTTATTCTACGGTGTGACATTTATGACCTCTTCTTGATAGTTGTTATTATGCCAATGGATCCTTGATATTGGTCATTGGTATGAATCACATCGACAAGGAGGTTAATGAAGACTATGCAGTGATTTAACAATTGGTTTGACTCATGCCGATAATATTGTGATGACCCAACAGACACTTTGGTAGTTCGTTTGCCACAAAGGATCACATGGTAGGTTGAATAAGTTGACCAAGTGATTGAAATGTCATTTTGATGATGTGGAGCTTGCTGATTGCACACAAAAGAATTTTTTGACTTAGTGCATATCACAAAATGTTATGCAATCCATGATGAATGTTTTACACATCTAGGAACTTGTATTGTCAACTAGAAAAGATATGAACAAACTAAATGGATGATCCATGAGAATGTTAGGAAATTGTACAAGTTAAGTTGCATAGTAGTAATGCCAACTATTTGTGAATATCAATGATCAACTGACCCTATGGAGGTGAATGTAGGTTCTATAAAATGCAGGATTATCGATTGATTAGAGGGATGCATGTGAATGAGATTACTGTTGTTTGAAAACAAGATCAAAATTCAAAGAGATCAAAGTGTAGAAGGATCATGTTTGTGAGAAGAGAAAAAACATCAAGAAAGGGTTACAAAAATCATTTGTAGCAAGGCAGTACACCTTTAATATTTTTGTTTATTGTATTTCTCTGAGTGGGTGCTCAGAATAGGGGTAGGTGCTCCTTGAGTTGGTGCTTAGAATCATTAGGGTTTGGTGCTCCTTGAGTTGGTATGTAGAATTATCAGGGGTTGGTTCTCCTTGGGTTGGTGCCCTAAACGTATTATAAACAATTTCATTTGTGAGGGTGGATTAGAGCAGTAGATTCTAGTAGCTTTTCTTATCGAGGTATTTCCCACATTGGGTTTTCCTCATAAAATCTTGTGTCGTGGTTTGATTTGTGTGTATTTTCTAAAGTGATTTGTATTTTTAGTAGTTACACACATAGTTAAGGTCTTAAGATACACTGATTCACACCCCCTCTTAGTGTGCATTTGTGTTTTTCAATTCTACATTGGTTTCAAAATTGGTTTCATCCATCGAATTTGATCTAAGTGAGTTAAGAGTAAAAAATGCAAAAATCTCATGTTTGACAGTGTATTTGCAAGACCCCTAGAAAGTCTTACTGATGAGAAGTATTATCCTCTAAGTGGACCAGGTAAATATGATCGGTAAGACTCTAGCTGATGAGTGTTGTGAACTTGGAAGTTTTTATGTGATCATATCGACCTAACTCTAGCCAATGAGTAGTTGTGAACTATTGTCGGAGTGACTCTAGCCGATGAAAAGGTATAAGATGCTATCACGATAAGTCTAGATCTTGACATAGCTCATACAGATTCAGGATGTCAAACTAATAGATTTTTTATCAAGTTGATTGGGGAATGTCATGTCGATATGTGTGCATAGGTGGAGGAGTATCAATACTAGTTAGGATGATGTTGTTTGGTAGTGACAGATTAAGTATAAAATATTTTGATTAGAGTAAGTCTTGCCAATGCAAGAGTATCAGGGTGACTATGATCTAAAGGATGACATGAAGAATGTCTCTTCAACTATATGTTTCTTGCTAATGGTTTTGGTAATGTTTTTCATTGGTGTAATTTGGTCATTGTGTGCAAGTCATCAAGCAGATCAATGAGACATGTGCTATCGGGATGAAAACAAAATGGATAGCCCAACAATGTTTGTCACCCGACAAAGGTGAGAGTAAATTTCATTGGTAAGACATCCGATCTGTCTACTTGATAAAGTTAAACAAAGGATTGATTTCAATGGAGAGGCATGTCAATTCAGAGAGGGTCAGCTTGACCTAGTTTGTTGGCCCGATAATGGTATAGAAGTGCTCATCAGTATGAATCATATCGATATGTTTTTTGAACAAAAGGATTAGTGTGAGTTTATTCTACAGTGTGACATTTATGACCTCTTCTTGATAGTTGTTATTATGCCAATGGATCCTTGATATTGGTCATTGGTATGAATCACATCGATATGGGGCGTGTAATGTCAATATGTGTGCATAGGTGGAGGAGTATCAATACTAGTTAGGATGATGTTGTTTGGTAGTGATAGATTAAGTTTAGAAT
Organism: Cryptomeria japonica; assembly: GCF_030272615.1. NCBI lineage: Eukaryota > Viridiplantae > Streptophyta > Pinopsida > Cupressales > Cupressaceae > Cryptomeria > Cryptomeria japonica. Next base: position 887,620,500 of record NC_081414.1, on the reverse strand, counting down.
ATTTTGATTAGAGTAAGTCTTGCCAGTGCAAGAGTATCAGGGTGACTATGATCTATAGGATGACATGAAGAATGTCTCTTCAACTATATGTTTCTTACTAATGGTTTTGGTAATGTTTTTCATTGGGGCGTGTCATGTCGATATGTGTGCATAGGTGGAGGAGTATCAATACTAGTTAGGATGATGTTGTTTGGTAGTGATAGATTAAGTATAGAATATTTTGATTAGAGTAAGTCTTACCATGCAAGAGTATTAGGGTGACTATGATCTACAGGATGACATGAAGAATGTCTTTTCAACTATATGTTTCTTGCTAATGGTTTTGGTAATGTTTTTCATTGGTGTAATTTGGTCATTCTGTGCAAGTCATCAAGCAGATCAGTGAGACATGTGCTATCGGGATGAAAACAAAATGGTTAGCCCAACAATGTTTGTCACCCGACAAAGGTGAGAGTAAATTTCATTGGTAAGACATCCGATTTGTCTACTTGATAAAGTTAAACAAAGGATTGATTTCAATGGAGAGGCATGTCAATTCAGAGAGGGTTAGCCTGACCTAATTTGTTGGCCCGATAATGGTATAGAAGTGCTCATCAGTATGAATCATATCGATATGTTTTTTGAACAAAAGGACTAGTGTGACTTTATTCTACGGTGTGACATTTATGACCTCTTCTTGATAGTTGTTATTATGCCAATGGATCGTTGATATTGGTCATTGGTATGAATCACATCGACAAGGAGGTTAATGAAGACTATGCTGTTATTTAACAATTGGTTTGACTCATGCCGATAATATTGTGATGACCCAACAGACACTTTGGTAGTTCGTTTTCCACAAAGGATCACATGGTAGGTTGAATAAGTTGACCAAGTGATTGAAATGTCATTTTGATGATGTGGAGCTTGCTGATTGCACACAAAAGAATTTTTTGACTTAGTGCATAACACAAAATGTTATGCTATCCATGATGAATGTTTTGCACATCTAGGAACTTGTATTGTCAAATAGAAAAGATATGAACAAACTAAATGGATGATCCATGAGAATGTTAGGAAATTGAACAAGTTAAGTTGCATAGTAGTAATGCCAACTATTTGTGATGATCAATGATCAATTGACCCTATGGAGGTGAATGTAGGTTCTATAAAATGCAGGATTATCGATTGATTAGAGGAATGCATGTGAATGAGATTACTGTTGTTTGAAAACAAGATCAAAATTCAAAGAGATCAAAGTGTAGAAGGATCATGTTTGTGAGAAGAGAAAAAACATCAAGCAAGGGTTACAAAAATCATTTGTAGCAAGCCAGTACACCTTTAATATTTTTGTTTATTGTATTTCTCTGAGTGGGTGCTCAGAATAGGGGTAGGTGCTCCTTGAGTTGGTGCTTAGAATCATTAGGGGTTGGTGCTCATTGAGTTGGTACGTAGAATTATCAGGGGTTGGTTCTCCTTGGGTTGGTGCCCTAAACGTATTATAATCAATTTCATTTGTGAGGGTGGATTAGCGCAGTAGATTCTAGTATCTTTTCTCATCGAGGTATTTCCCACATTGGGTTTTCCTCATAAAATCTTGTGTCGTGGTTTGATTTGTGTGTATTTTCTAAAGTGATTTGTATTTTTAGTAGTTACACACATAGTTAAGGTCTTAAGATACACTGATTCACACCCCCTCTTAGTGTGCATTTGTGTTTTTCAATTCTACATTGGTTTCAAAATTGGTTTCATCCATCGAATTTGATCTAAGTGAGTTAAGAGTAAAAAATGCAAAAATCTCATGTTTGACAGTGTATTAGCAAGACCCCTAGAAAGTCTTACTGATGAGAAGTATTATCCTCTAAGTGGACCAGGTAAATATGATCGGTAAGACTCTAGCTGAATGAGTGTTGTGAACTTGGAAGTTTTTATGTGATCATATCGACCTAACTCTAGCCAATGAGTAGTTGTGAACTATTGTCAGAGTGACTCTAGCCGATGACAAGGTATAAGATGCTATCAGGATAAGTCTAGATCTTGACATAGCTCATACAGATTCAGGATGTCAAACTAATAGATTTTTTATCAAGTTGATTGGGGCGTGTCATGTCGATATGTGTGCATAGGTGGAGGAGTATCAATACTAGTTAGGATGATGTTGTTTGGTAGTGACAGATTAAGTATAAAATATTTTGATTAGAGTAAGTCTTGCCAATGCAAGAGTATCAGGGTGACTATGATCTACAGGATGACATGAAGAATGTCTCTTCAAATATATGTTTCTTGCTAATGGTTTTGGTAATGTTTTTCATTGGTGTAATTGGGTCATTGTGTGCAAGTCATCAAGCAGATCAATGAGGCATGTGCTATCGAGATGAGAACAAAATGGATAGCCCAACAATGTTTGTCACCCGACAAAGGTGAGAGTAAATTTTATCGGTAAGACATCCGATTTGTCTACTTGATAAAGTTAAACAAAGGATTGATTTCAATGGAGAGGCATGTCAATTCAGAGAGGGTCAGCTTGACCTAGTTTGTTGGCCCGATAATGGTATAGAAGTGCTCATCAGTATGAATCATATCGATATGTTTTTTGAACAAAAGGATTAGTGTGAGTTTATTCTACAGTGTGACATTTATGACCTCTTCTTGATAGTTGTTATTATGCCAATGGATCCCTGATATTGGTCATTGGTATGAATCACATCGATATGGGGCGTGTCATGTCGATATGTGTGCATAGGTGGAGGAGTATCAATACTAGTTAGGATGATGTTGTTTGGTAGTGATAGATTAAGTTTAGAATATTTTGATTAGAGTAAGTCTTGCCAATGCAAGAGTATCAGGGTGTCTATGATCTATAGGATGACATGAAGAATGTCTCTTCAACTATATGTTTCTTGCTAATGGTTTTGGTAATGTTTTTCATTGGGGCGTGTCATGTCGATATGTGTGCATAGGTGGAGGAGTATCAATACTAGTTAGGATGATGTTGTTTGGTAGTGATAGATTAAGTATAGAATATTTTGATTAGAGTAAGTCTTACCATGCAAGAGTATCAGGGTGACTATGATCTACAGGATGACATGAAGAATGTCTTTTCAACTATATGTTTCTTGCTAATGGTTTTGGTAATGTTTTTCATTGGTGTAATTTGGTCATTGTGTGCAAGTCATCAAGCAGATCAGTGAGACATGTGCTATCGCGATGAAAACAAAATGGTTAGCCCAACAATGTTTGTCACCCGACAAAGGTGAGAGTAAATTTCATTGGTAAGACATCCGATTTGTCTACTTGATAAAGTTAAACAAAGGATTGATTTCAATGGAGAGGCATGTCAATTCAGAGAGGGTTAGCTTGACCTAGTTTGTTGGCCCGATAATGGTATAGAAGTGCTCATCAGTATGAATCATATCGATATGTTTTTTGAACAAAAGGATTAGTGTGACTTTATTCTACGGTGTGACATTTATGACCTCTTCTTGATAGTTGTTATTATGCCAATGGATCCTTGATATTGGTCATTGGTATGAATCACATCGACAAGGAGGTTAATGAAGACTATGCAGTGATTTAACAATTGGTTTGACTCATGCCGATAATATTGTGATGACCCAACAGACACTTTGGTAGTTCATTTTCCACAAAGGATCACATGGTAGGTTGAATAAGCTGACCAAGTGATTGAAATGTCATTTTGATGATGTGGAGCTTGCTGATTGCACACAAAAGAATTTTTTGACTTAGTGCATAACACAAAATGTTATGCTATCCATGATGAATGTTTTGCACATCTAGGAACTTGTATTGTCAACTAGAAAAGATATGAACAAACTAAATGGATGATCCATGAGAATGTTAGGAAATTGAACAAGTTAAGTTGCATAGTAGTAATGCCAACTATTTGTGATGATCAATGATCAACTGACCCTATGGAGGTGAATGTAGGTTCTATAAAATGCAGGATTATCGATTGATTAGAGGGATGCATGTGAATGAGATTACTGTTTTTTGAAAACAAGATCAAAATTCAAAGAGATCAAAGTGTAGAAAGATCATGTTTGTGAGAAGAGAAAAAACATCAAGCATGGGTTACAAAAATCTTTTGTAACAAGGCAGTACACCTTTAATATTTTTGTTTATTGTATTTCTCTGAGTGGGTGCTTAGAATAGGGGTAGGTGCTCCTTGAGTTGGTGCTTAGAATCATTAGGGGTTGGTGCTCCTTGAGTTGGTTCGTAGAATTATCAGGGGTTGGTTCTCCTTCGGTTGGTGCCCTAAACGTATTATAAATAATTTCATTTGTGAGGCTGGATTAGAGCAGTAGATTCTAGTAGCTTTTCTCATCGAGGTTTTTCCCACATTGGGTTTTCCTCATAAAATCTTGTGTCGTGGTTTGATTTGTGTGTATTTTCTTAAGTGATTTGTATTTTTAGTATTTACACACATAGTTAAGGTCTTAAGATACACTGATTCACACCCCCTCTTAGTGTGCATTTGTGTTTTTCAATTCTACATTGGTTTGAAAATTGGTTTCATCCATCGAATTTGATCTAAGTGAGTTAAGAGTAAAAAATGCAAAAATCTCATGTTTGACAGTGTATTAGCAAGACCCCTAGAAAGTCTTACTGATGAGAAGTATTATCCTCTAAGTGGACCAGGTAAATATGATCAGTAAGACTCTAGCTGATGAGTGTTGTGAACTTGGAAGTTTGTATGTGATCATATCGACCTAACTCTAGCCAATGTGTCGTTGTGAACTATTGTCGGAGTGACTTTAGCCGATGACAAGGTATAAGATGGTATCGGGATAAGTCTAGATCTCGACATAACTCATACAGATTCAGGATGTCAAACTAATAGATTTTTTATCAAGTTGATTGGGGCGTGTCATGTCGATATGTGTGCATAGGTGGAGGAGTATCAATACTAGTTAGGATGATGTTGTTTGGTAGTGATAGATTAAGTATAGAATATTTTGATTAGAGTAAGTCTTGCCAAGGCAACAGTATCAGGGTGACTATGATCTACAGGATGACATGAAGAATGTCTCTTCAACTATATGTTTCTTGCTAATGGTTTTGGTAATGTTTTTCATTGGTGTAATTTGGTCATTGTGTGCAAGTCATCAAGCAGATCAGTGAGACATGTGCTATCGGGATGAAAACAAAATGGATAGCCCAACAATGTTTGTCACCCGACAAAGGTGAGACTAAATTTTATCGGTAAGACATCCGATTTGTCTACTTGATAAAGTTAAACAAAGGATTGATTTCAATGGAGAGGCATGTCAATTCAGAGAGGGTCAGCTTGACCTAGTTTGTTGGCCCGATAATGGTATAGAAGTGCTCATCAGTATGAATCATATCGATATGTTTTTTGAACAAAAGGATTAGTGTGACTTTATTCTACGGTGTGACATTTATGACCTCTTCTTGATAGTTGTTATTATGCTAATGGATCCTTGATATTGGTCATTGGTATGAATCACATCGACAAGGAGGTTAATGAAGACTATGCAGTGATTTAACAATTGGTTTGACTCATGCCGATAATATTGTGATGACCCAACAGATACTTTGGTAGTTCGTTTTCCACAAAGGATCACATGGTAGGTTGAATAAGTTGACCAAGTGATTGAAATGTCATTTTGATGATGTGGAGCTTGTTGATTGCACACAAAAGAATTTTTTGACTTAGTGCATAACACAAAATGTTATGCTATCCATGATGAATGTTTTGCACATCTAGGATCTTGTTTTGTCAACTAGAAAAGATGTGAACAAACTAAATGGATGATCCATGAGAATGTTAGGAAATTGAACAAGTTAAGTTGCATAGTAGTAATGCCAACTATTTGTGATGATCAATGATCAACTGACCCTATGGAGGTGAATGTAGGTTCTATAAAATGCAGGATTATCGATTCATTAGAGGGATGCATGTGAATGAGATTACTATTGTTTGAAAACAAGATCAAAAGTCGAAGAGATCAAAGTGTAGAAGGATCATGTTCATGAGAAGAGAAAAAACATCAAGCAAGGGTTACAAAAATCATTTGTAACAAGGCAGTACACCTTTAATACTTTTGTTTATTGTATTTCTCTGAGTGGGTGCTCAGAATAGGGGTAGGTGCTCCTTGAGTTGGTTCTTAGAATCATTAGGGGTTGGTGCTCCTTGAGTTGGTACGTAGAATTATCAGGGGTTGGTTCTCCTTGGGTTGGTGCCCTAAACGTATTATAAACAATTTCATTTGTGAGGGTGGATTAGAGCACTAGATTCTAGTAGCTTTTCTCATCGAGGTATTTCCCACATTGGGTTTTCCTCATAAAATCTTGTGTCGTGGTTTGATTTGTGTGTATTTTCTTAAGTGATTTGTATTTTTAGTATTTACACACATAGTTAAGGTCTTAAGATACACTGATTCACACCCCCTCTTAGTTTGCATTTGTGTTTTTCAATTCTACATTGGTTTCAAAATTGGTTTCATCCATCGAATTTGATCTAAGTGAGTTAAGAGTAAAAAATGCAAAAATCTCATGTTTGACAGTGTATTAGCAAGACCCCTAGAAAGTCTTATTGATGAGAAGTATTATCCTCTAAGTGTACCAGGTAATTATGATCGGTAAGACTCTAGCTGATGAGTGTTGTGAACTTGGAAGTTTGTATGTGATCATATCGACCTAACTCTAGCCAATGTGTAGTTGTGAACTATTGTCGGAGTGACTCTAGCCGATGACAAGGTATAAGATGCTATCAGGATAAGTCTAGATCTCGACATAACTCATACAGATTTGGGATGTCAAACTAATAGATTTTTTATCAAGTTGATTGGGGCGTGTCATGTCGATATGTGTGCATAGGTGGAGGAGTATCAATACTAGTTAGGATGATGTTGTTTGGTAGTGACAGATTAAGTATAGAATATTTTGATTAGAGTAAGTCTTGCCAATGCAAGAGTATCAGGGTGACTATGATCTACAGGATGACATGAAGAATGTCTCTTCAACTATATGTTTCTTGCTAATGGTTTTGGTAATGTTTTTCACTGGTGTAATTTGGTCATTGTGTGCAAGTCATCAAGCAGATCAGTGAGACATGTGCTATCGCGATGAAAACAAAATGGATAGCCCAACAATGTTTGTCACCCGACAAAGGTGAGAGTAAATTTCATCTTTAAGACATCCGATTTGTCTACTTGATAAAGTTAAACAAAGGATTGATTTCAACGGAGAGGCATGTCAATTCAGAGAGGGTCAGCTTGACCTAGTTTGTTGGCCCGATAATGGTATAGAAGTGCTCATCAGTATGAATCATATCGATATGTTTTTTGAACAAAAGTATTAGTGTGAGTTTATTCTACAGTGTGACATTTATGACCTCTTCTTGATAGTTGTTATTATGCCAATGGATCCTTGATATTGGTCATTGGTATGAATCACATCGACAAGGAGGTTAATGAAGACTATGCAATGATTTAACAATTGGTTTGACTCATGCCGATAATATTGTGATGACCCAACAGAGACTTTGGTAGTTCGTTTGCCACAAAGGATCACATGGTAGGTTGACTAAGTTGACCAAGTGATTGAAATGTCATTTTGATGATGTGGAGCTTGCTGATTGCACACAAAAGAATTTTTTGACTTAGTGCATAACACAAAATGTTATGCAATCCATGATGAATGTTTTGCACATCTAGGAACTTGTATTTTCAACTAGAAAAGATATGAACAAACTAAATGGATGATCCATGAGAATGTTAGGAAATTGAACAAGTTAAGTTGCATAGTAGTAATGCCAACTATTTGTGATGATCAATGATCAACTGACCCTATGGAGGTGAATGTAGGTTCTATAAAATGCAGGATTATCGATTGATTAGAGGGATGCATGTGAATGAGATTACTGTTGTTTGAAAACAAGATCAAAATTCAAAGAGATCAAAGTGTAGAAGGATCATGTTTGTGAGAAGAGAAAAAAAGTCAAGCAAGGGTTACAAAAATCATTTGTAACAAGGCAGTACACCTTTAATATTTTTGTTTATTGTATTTCTCTGAGTGGGTGCTCAAAATAGGAGTAGGTGCTCCTTGAGTTGGTGCTTAGAATCATTAGGGGTTGGTGCTCCTTGAGTTGGTATGTAGAATTATCAGGGGTTGGTTCTCCTTGGGTTGGTGCCCTAAACATATTATAAACAATTTCATTTGTGAGGCTAGATTAGAGCAGTAGATTCTAGTAGCTTTTCTCATCGAGGTTTTTCCCACATTGGGTTTTCCTCATAAAATCTTGTGTCATGGTTTGATTTGTGTGTATTTTCTTAAGTGATTTGTATTTTTAGTATTTACACACATAGTTAAGGTCTTAAGATACACTGATTCACACCCCCTCTTAGTGTACATTTGTGTTTTTCAATTCTACATTGGTTTCAAAATTGGTTTCATCCATCGAATTTGATCTAAGTGAGTTAAGAGTAAAAAATGCAAAAATCTCATGTTTGACAGTGTATTAGCAAGACCCCTAGAAAGTCTTACTGATGAGAAGTATTATCCTCTAAGTGGACCAGGTAAATATGATCGATAAGACTCTAGCTGATGAGTGTTGTGAACTTGGAAGTTTGTATGTGATCATATCGACCTAACTCTAGCCAATGTGTAGTTGTGAACTATTGTCGGAGTGACTCTAGCCGATGACAAGGTATAAGATGCTATCAGGATAAGTCTAGATCTCGACATAACTCATACAGATTCGGGATCTCAAACTTATAGATTTTTTATCAAGTTGATTGGGGCGTGTCATGTCGATATGTGTGCATAGGTGGAGGAGTATCAATACTAGTTAGGATGATGTTGTTTGGTAGTGACAGATTAAGTATAGAATATTTTGATTAGAGTAAGTCTTGCCAATGCAAGAGTATCAGGGTGACTATGATATATAGGATGACATGAAGAATGTCTCTTCAACTATATGTTTCTTGCTAATGGTTTTGGTAATGTTTTTCATTGGTGTAATTTGGTCATTGTGTGCAAGTCATCAAGCAGATCAGTGAGACATGTGCTATCGGGATGAAAACAAAATGGATAGCCCAACAATGTTTGTCACCCGACAAAGGTGAGAGTAAATTTCATCGGTAAGACATCCGATTTGTCTACTTGATAAAGTTAAACAAAGGATTGATTTCAATGGAGAGGCATGTCAATTCAGAGAGGGTCAGCTTGACCTAGTTTGTTGGCCCGATAATGGTATAGAAGTGCTCATCAGTATGAATCATATCGATATGTTTTTTGAACAAAAGGATTAGTGTGATTTTATTCTACAGTGTGACATTTATGACCTCTTCTTGATAGTTGTTATTATGCCAATGGATCATTGATATTGGTCATTGGTATGAATCACATCGACAAGGAGGTTAATGAAGACTATGCAATGATTTAACAATTGGTTTGACTCATGCCGATAATATTGTGATGACCCAACAGACACTTTGGTAGTTCGTTTGCCACAAAGGATCACATGGTAGGTTGACTAAGTTGACCAAGTGTTTGAAATGTCATTTTGATGATGTGGAGCTTGCTGATTGCACACAAAATAATTTTTTGACTTAGTGCATAACACAAAATGTTATGCAATCCATGATGAATGTTTTGCACATCTAGGAACTTGTATTGTCAACTAGAAAAGATATGAACAAACTAAATGGATGATCCATGAGAATGTTAGGAAATTGAACAAGTTAAGTTGCATAGTAGTAATGCCAACTATTTGTGATGATCAATGATCAACTGACCCTATGGAGGTGAATGTAGGTTCTATAAAATGCAGGATTATCGATTGATTAGAGGGATGCATGTGAATGAGATTACTGTTGTTTGAAAACAAGATCAAAATTCAAAGAGATCAAAGTGTAGAAGTATCATGTTTATGAGAAGAGAAAAAACATCAAGCAAGGGTTACAAAAATCATTTGTAACAAGGCAGTACACCTTTAATATTTTTGTTTATTGTATTTCTCTGAGTGGGTGCTCAGAATAGGGGTAGGTGCTCCTTGAGTTGGTGCTTAGAATCATTAGGGGTTGATGCTACTTGAGTTGGTACGTAGAATTATCAGGGGTTGGTTCTCCTTGGGTTGGTGCCCTAAACGTATTATAAACAATTTCATTTGTGAGGCTGGATTAGAGCAGTAGATTCTAGTAGCTTTTCTCATTGAGGTTTTTCCCACATTGGGTTTTCCTCATAAAATCTTGTGTCGTGGTTTGATTTGTGTGTATTTTCTTAAGTGATTTGTATTTTTAGTATTTACACACATAGTTAAGGTCTTAAGATACACTGATTCACACCCCCTCTTAGTGTGCATTTGTGTTTTTCAATTCTGAAATGAGAGAAAAAAAGAGACAAAGAAAGAGAAATTGTAGAATACTCTCACCAAACTATCATTGAACAAGTGAAGGTAAGAAAAGAGTGCTATATATATAAAATAAGGACATATACATCATTCTAGACAAACTAACATTCCACACTGAACTTATGTCGGCCACCGACATAACGAACCAAAACTAAAACCTGTGTCATTTACCGATTTAAGTGTCTTTAATAGTATCTGTTAAGTGTTCATCAGAATGCCTGCTCTGTACATCAAATATCACTTGTTTAGTTGAAGCTTCCAATGTGGTCATGAACATAGCTCCAAACACCCATCTCCATCATTTCTTTAAAACCGTATCATCCAAATCTTCATCAATCTTCTATACTGGTTGCATGAATGCAACTTTGTCTTTGTTTACTGGTTAAGAACCTATTTGCTGGTTCACTGGTAAACTATCTTCTATACCGGTTATACCTCACCGATTGGCTTCCAAGACTTAGATGACTACCAAAAAAATTGTTTCCATCAATGACAATACAAGACTTAGTCATCAAACATGAATCTCAATCTCTTCATCACATTCACCAATTAATCATTTACTGATCCAGTCAAATGCCAACATTCTCCCCCTTTGGCATTCATGGCAACACTTAGGAATTTTATTTTTGTCAACTAAGTGTGCAATACAAAAATTGACTTCATGACATATACTCCCCCCTAGCAATTGCATGCTATTTAAAAAACGTAAACTACTACTCCTCCTTTACTTTTACATACAAAATTTTGACTGACTCTTCAACTATTATGCTCCCTTTGACAATAATGCCAAACAAAGAAGTAAATACATGAAAGATAAATACATTTACATCAAAATTGTAGAGCATATATAGATATAGGAGTTAAATTTTTTTTTACAATGCAATAATAGAAAAAGAATCAGTAAAGTGTGATTTCCATTGCATTAGATCATTATCCCAGGTCTCCAAAATAGTGTTGGTTATCTCCACATGTGTCTTTATCTACCTATTAAACTCCTCCATGGCATATATGGTACTCATCTCCGGTGTTGCAAGGATAGCTTCAGATTATTTATAAGCTCTTTGAAAGATTTCCACCTTCGGTATCAGCTGTGTCTGTAATTCTTGTAGTGATTTAATCCTCTTAACCTGTTCATTTTCATAAGCTTTCATCTGATGCTGATGTTCAACAACCAATTTTCCAAATTTGATAGCAGAGTCATTGAGGGTCTTGAATAAATCACTAAGAGCATCAAGTTCTTGCTCAACTTCCTCCTTTTTCTTCAAATCATCACAAAACAATGAAAATTTTGAAACAGTTGAGAGTATTTTACCTCTGGTCTCAAGTTCATCTTTCAAATTGTCCTTATTGACAGTAAGAGAAACTTTCACTTTATCAATTTCAGTCATCAATTGCTCAGTTCTTTTCTTCTTGTAATCCTTCTCAACACTAACATAAGTTGCATCCTCAAATGATTTCATCTGTTCTCCGACATCATTAACAGATTGACCAAGCTTGTCAATAGGAGTAACAAAATTATCAATATCAGTCTTTGGTAGGAGACTTGACAAAATATCAATATCATTCTTTATTGTTTCTGCCTCCTATTATTCTTTCATCGTCTTCTTCTTGGCTTGGGATTGCATGGTAGTTGCAATCTCCATTAACTCAGTTGAGCTCAAATTGTCCATGTCTAGGGGTTCTTTGATGCTTATAGCATCATCATCATCATCTTCAACTACAATTTTCTTTTTAGAATCAAGTGGCAAAGGTGTCACTTTAGGTTCAGTCTTCTCTGAATCTTCAATTTTCTCCTCTTCCTTTTCCTTTTCTTTTTCTTCTGTCTTCTTCTCCACATCTTTAAACTTATCTTCTATCACTTCCTCTTTCTTTCCACTTTTCTTATCCTTTTAAGTTTCCTGTACCGGTGGGGGCTGTGTATCAGTAGTTTGAGTGACTACCAGTGGCTCCTCATCTTTCTTTTCTTCTTGTCCCTATTCTTGTTCAAGTTTCTCAAACATTTGAACATCAACATCCTATATATTTACATTTTCAATAGCATTAGCATCATCAATATTACCAGTATCATCATCATTAGGGATATTCACAGGTTTAGTTTGTGTGTTCACCTGTTGATCATCCAACACAACTTCATCAGGCTTGAAATCAGTTATTTTAACACCTTTCAGAAGATCTTCAGCCTCAAACCTTTCCGGTTCATCTTCCTTAACTTCTTCCTCTTCATCTGAAATCAGATCCAGTACCTTCTTCAAAATTTGTTTAGTCTCCTCATGGACTGATTGGGTCTCGCCAATTAACATTCTTGTCAACCTTTTCTTCATACTAAAAGATGACTTTTCCTTAGCCAAAATCTCATCTAACTCTTCCTTAGTAACTTCAGGTTGCAATTTTTTCAAAAAATATTCAATAAATTCTCTATCTTGTCTCATGGCTGCCTGCCATCTAGCATCAATTATATTATACAATAAATTTGAAATTTTCTCTCACAATTCAATTAGGGCCTTGATGTATTTATTCATCACATAAACAACTGCATCTTCTATCTGCCTTTGTTCATCCTCACTAAATTTATCATACAGTTTATTCACACCGGTCAATACACCATACTCTTTAATGTCTATTATTAAATTTTTAAGAGGTGTGAGATTTTTTACTAGTTTCTTTGGAGATTTCATAGTTGGAGTACCAACACCCTTTGACCTTTTGCTACTAGCCCTTAGGGCTTTCTTTTCTCCTTTGGACTCAATTTCTTCTTCATCAACATCTACTGATTTATGTGCTTATTTCTTTTTCCTTTTACCAGTCTTAACCGATGCAGTAGGTGGTTCAACAATCTTACCTTTTGTTCAGAACTGAATCTTTGATGGTTTCTCCTTCTTAATAGCTGCTAGTTTTTCTTTCTCTATAGATTTCTCCTTTCTAGCTCTTGTCTTTACACTAGTGGGGGTACTGGTCGGTGCACTTGATGTTCCAGCTTGTTGAGCAACATGCTTTTCTCTTGCTTCAGCAATGACTTCCTTTGTGAATCCTGCTTTCTCTGCAAATGCTTCAACTTCTTTTCTAATTTTCTTTGCAATAACCAGTCTGTTAAGTTCTGAATGCACTTGAAGGGATTTATTCTTGTAAGTTCCAAATGTTCTTCTATTGTATCTACCGATTGGGAAAGAAAATGATCAACTTATACAATCAAAATATCCTTGTCTACTTCATATCCCATGGGCATAGCCCATGTAGTTTGGGGCACTATTGCCTCCATCATGCACTTATCTGTATCAACCATAAAGCAAATTGTTTTTTCATACTGGTTGACAACCTCTGCCGGTATCCTTTCCCTTGCATGAATTTTCTTGTGAAAGTCCTTAAAATATCCCCATGCAATCTTGTCAAAACCATTACCCAACATTCTAATATTGTTCTTCATTTGTATCAATGTTGGAGTGTCATCTATCCATTGGATATCACCAATACCGGGGAAATAATTCTAAAAGTAAAAGAATAGACCAAGTATTAGCTGTCCAAACTTAAACCTTATCCTCTTATCCTTCTTTATGGATTCTAGGTTCAACATAAATTGACTCCTCAATAACTCTAACAAGTCATAGTCAACATCCTCTTTTATCATCTAGTGAGCAGTGTGAATAGTAGTAGCATAGATGTTGTTCATCCTACTAGAATAATAGATCTGGTAACCAATAACCATTGAGGCATATTTCACTGTCGGATCATTGATATTATTCACCGTCATTTCTCTAGCATCCCATTTAGAACCTGTTAAATTCTCTACATCATTCTTAGGAATGAATCTAAGTACATGAACCTCACCAAGGGCACAAAATTTGGTGACTACATGAATAGCTTCCTTAGAAATCTTATGTGGTAAGTCGGGCCAAATAAATTGGCCATGAATTTTTCTAAGAACGTATCTCACAAGTTCATCATCAAAATCATTAATGAAATTCAGGGCATTGTGAAACCCTTTCTTGGTAACCCTTTTGAATTGTTCCTTTATCACTCTATTCTTATCACACAATGCTTTATACTGATAAAAAATAACAACAATATCAAGATCCTCCAGTTTGCAATGATAAAACGATCTAACATCTTCAACATGTAAGACACCATAAGGAACTTTGGATAGGGCTCCGATAGGATCAATTGCCTCATACTTAAACGGGTGCCTCTTAAATTCAGGACGGTGTCTATCGGTAACATCAACTAAATGTGGGGTGTCCATCTCCAATAATTCAAAATGATAAGCAGATAACAAGATTTCTGGGAAAATACCTTTTACCGCTTCTGCACTAGGGTTCCAAAAACCAACAAAGATTTCTTACTGATTGCCAATCACAAATCACACTAGATCACTTCAAATCTCTGTCAATGCTACAAACACAAACTCTTCTCTACTCTATTCTCTCTTTGTGTGCTCACAAGAATACAATGTGACAAATAATATTTAAAAAGTTCCTTTTATTTGCCCATTATCTACCACATTAAATGTCATTATCGGTAAAACCCTAAAATATCTTATAACACACTACTGGTTCTCATAACACATCAAACCTACTGGTTCTCATAACACATCAAACCTACTGGTTTGATCACAAAATCACTTCATAATATCATAATACATCAAAGTATGTAGATTCAACATACCTAATGGTCCTTCAAGGGGTTATGAAATAGATCTAACATTAAGCTCCTCCTAAGCTTTTTAACAACTTAGTTTGTCAGTGAAGTGTTATCCACCCTAGGTGAAGAAATAGGATCTTCAGATGGTTTGTCTTTGGTTTTCTCATCATCCTTCTTTTTCCAGATTCTATTCATTTCAGCTCTGGTTTCCTCCACATCAACTTTCATTTTCCCTTTCCGATCAACAGATTGATTTACCCGTTGGTTCACCTTAGCTCTGCAAAAAATTGCAATATGTCTCAGTTTATGACAATGATAACAAGCCATATTAGATGCTCTCCTAGGTCCAACATTGCCTCTACCAATCCTTCTACAGTTCATAGCTACATGACCGTACTTATGCCAGATTGTGAAAACTACATTCATCCTCTTTTCCATCTTATAGGGACTAGACCAGTTAGCATAGGGTATTTGCTAGTTAGGAATTCTTCAGTCATTAAAGGTTCTTTGCCAACCACCACTAGGCCTCTAACTCATGTGAGGCTCCAAATTATTTTCTCCATACCTGAACTCAACAACTCTATGTCCATGCATGTTGCAAGTGTAACAATAACCATTAAAGGTTCTACGCTTATATCCTTGATAAGTATTGGGTCTATAACCATTAGCAACATCAGATATGCTTCTACAGACATTAATAGTATGTCCTGTCTTATGACAATTGAAACAAATAGGCTTATAGGATTTCTTACCAGGGGGTTTCTGAATCTTAGGCACAAATTTACCTTCATGCAGGTTGTCCTTTGTAGCAGAAGGCTCGCCTTTCTCAAATGTATTGTAACCCAATCTAGTTGTATCACCGTTCATCCTTTGAGATTGGATCTCTTCATCAAGCATGATAGAACTTTTGTTAAACTTGGCAAGCTTCTCATTAGCATCAACAAGTTCTTGTGTAAGGTCTTCATTCCTTTTCATAAGAGTCTCTCTAAGAGACATTTCCATATCCAGTTCTTCCTTTATCTCTTCTTTTTCTTCTTTTCCTCATGCCAATGTGCATATAGAGTGCCATTTTCCTGATTTATCTTAAAGATCTCATGTTCTTCTCTTTGATCTTGTCTTCTGCTACCCTCCCTGCTTCAAGTTGTTGACTCATTTGGATGGTTAGGGATTATAGCTCTCTCATTAGGTTAATCCTCTCATCATTCAGTTTCTCCACCTCATCAACCAATGCACCTATGTTTTCTTTATCAGAAGAACTACTCTCAGAAACCTCCAACAACTGTTCAATTAGCTCTCTTCTTTTAGCAAGTGAAGCTTTATACTTGCCTCTCAATGTTTCTAGGGCTTCCTCAATTTTTGCAAGTTTATTAGACATCGCTCTATAACTCATATCCCCCATGTCTTCCTTAGGAATCCTTCTAAAGTAGTTAAGCCTCAAAGAAGTTTGTCTTTGATACCAATTGATAAACTTATAAGGCACTGAAAGGGAGGATGGGTGAATTAGTGCAAGCAAAAACAATATGAATCTGATCACCAACTTAAACAACTCAAAACTTAACAAATATAAGAGGAATATCACCACATAAGGTAATTCCCAATTAAAAAAATTCCACATAACACAAGAGATTTATATGTGGAAACCCAAAAGGGAAAAACCAAAGTGTGAGTTAATACCCACAAGATTCACTATCTGAAGAATAGAAATCTTGATCAGTTAAGGTTTTACAAATATGCCTTGTTACGAGTAGACCCAATTAGGAATCACCCGGTTAAGGGATTTAAATGATGAGACCTGTTAGGATCTTTGATCTATTAGGATCAACCTTACAAGAGGATTTAACACGTTGATATAGAGCTACCTTGTTAAGGGATTTACAATGTAAGGCATGTTAGGACCTACCCAGTTAAGAGATTTTGCTGCTGTAACTATTAGGATAAAAATAGTTCAAATGATCTTCATATAACACCTCTGTGTCTGATAAGATACGCTTCAGATACTCAAAACTTCAACAACACATCAATACAAAGCTTCACTAATCACCGCATAATCCACTTCGCTTTATTCACCTTCGATCTCATCAACATACGCATGTCTATCTCATAGCTCATCACATTTTTTATAGACATTAACTTAGTCAGCTACAACCTTGGAACAATTTCCTAGGTTCAATGAATCTAGATAAACTAACATTGTAGATGAAATTATGTTGGCCACCAACATAATAAACCAAAAATAAAACCTATGCCGGTTTACCGATTTAAGTGTCTTTAACATTACTAGTTAAGTGTTCATCAGAATTCTTGCTCTGTACATCAAATCTCGCTTGTTCGGTTGAATATGCCAATGTGGTCATGAACATAGATGCAAACACCCATCTCCATCATTAATTTAAAACCACATCATCCAACTCTTCATCAATCGCCTATACCGGTTAAGAACCTATTTGTCGGTTCACTAGTAAATTATCTTCTGTACTGGTTATACCTTACCGGTTGGCTTCCAAGACTTAGATGACTACCAAAAACATTGTCGCCATCAGTGAAAACACAAGACTTAGTCATCAAACATGAATCCCAATCTCTTCATCAAATTCACCAATCAATCTTTTACCGGTTCAATCAAATGCCAATAGAGTCACCTTTATTGGTTGAAGAGGTGCATTTGTGTGGTATAAAAAAAGATATATAGGGGAAGAATAAAGAAAGAATTTTTAAAGATATATCTTCCTAATTTATAGAAAATTTCAAGCAAAAATTTAAGATGTGAAGTAGGATTAATAGTATATTTGAATGTGATTTATGAGAATATTTAAAGGAGATTTATGAGCAGACTCAAAGGAGATTTATGAGTAGATCCACAAGCATATTTTATATGATTATTATACTTTTAAGAAGAAATATTCAAGAAGATGAAAGTTTTGTTCATTTGGAGGTTGGTTCCTTGTACTAGAAGAGATTGATGTCTCTTGCTACTTGTTTGTTCTTAGTGATGGGGATTGGTGTCTTTATGACATAGGAGCATCTGGTGGAGTAAGGGTTGTTGGCATTATGTGAACCAGTATGAGGACATAATGACATTGTATTCTATCATTGATGTCAATATGTGAGAAGAGAGAACCAGTATATGTGTGAACTGGTAGATGTGTGAACTAGTAGATGTGAGAACTGGTATATGTGCCAAAGTGAAGCGGTATGTTTGTTCAAGGTGAACCGACATGTTGATATGGGAATCGGTACATGGAACCTTTGTATGAGTACCAGTTGGTAGTCTCAGGGTTTTCGGTTGGTAGTCTTAGGGTTTCCGATTGAAATACCTCAATCCTGTGTGACTCAATCGCTGACCTTGTGTGATGAGTTAGCAGTGTAACGAAGAACATATCGTGTTTCCATGTCAGTCTTGGGCATGTGAAGGATATTGCATGAAGGAGATCGTCCCTATCTTCCTTGGGAATGTGTGAAGTCTGTAAATGGTGATAACATGTGATGGGTTATCAGTCGCCATGAAATCGGTGGAAAATGAACAATGGAGAAGGTCTTGAGATCGGGTCAAGACTATTGCATTTAATGCAATGTGCTCAATGGTCAATATTGAACCATTTGAATTGCCTAACCTAACAGGTTTAGGGTTTAGGGTTTATGCTACCAACCTATCTATATCCTATAAGGTTGATGTTGTGTTTTCTTCTAAGGTTGTTGGAAAAAGTTGTGTGTGTGTATCCAAGTGAAGTGATATGTGATTCTTGTCAGACTAGAGGAGAGAAGTGATATCTATAGAGTGTAAGTGCAGAAGTTGAAGAGGAGCTAAAGTAGATCTGCATTGGCATTGAGTGCTATCATCAGATCATTGTAATACTTGTTGATCTTTAACCACTTCAACAGTTGAGAAATCCCTTAATAGGGTAGCCTTAAATGGCTTGCTGTAAATCCTTTAATAGGGTGACTCAAAGCCATTGAGTTCTTGAAATCCTTTAACAAGGTAACCTTTAACCAGGTTTAACCCTTAATCGGGTATTCTAGCCATCCCTTAACCAGGTGATCCCTAATAGGATCAGTTCCTAGAAAAACCTATTGTAATGTCTCTAACCGGACAAGGCTCCTAACAGAGCAGACTTCTAAAGAGTTCAAAATAGCTTGTGGGTATTCATCCCCATCGTGGTTTTTCCTAGTTGGGTTTCCACATGAAAAATATGTGTGTCATGTTTGATGCTTCTTTCTTGTGATGCTTTGTTATTTTCTGTCAAGCATGTGATGATTCAGTGTCTTATGTCTGTCAATAAATCATGATGAACTACCTGTTATTATGTTCTGATGATATATTACCTGTTCATGCATAAGGGTGAAATGGAAGTGCAGTATTGAGTTGAGTGGAAAGCTAAGTGAGTAACCAATTAATGCTTGTCTCAGTTATTCTTAGCTTTATCGGTTGCACTCTATTTCAAACCGGTGTCACTGTTTCCCAGTCATTTGAAGTGTCTGCTGTCAAACTAATTTAGGATTGTGTTTTTGTCTATATTGATTCACCCCCCCTCTCAGTACCAGTTTGGTACTATCTGTTCATCATTGAATTATCAAGGGCAATCCTGCATCACCCAAAATATTTCCTTTTTCTAGTTTTTTTTATTTAATGTTTTTGCATTTCTGGATACCCATTTGGATGAATAAGAGATCCCAACTTTCAGTATTGACAAATTGCTTTTTCTAGCCAACTGCCCAAAATAGAAAGTTTTATTTAAAGGCAGATGGAGCCCAAATTTTGTGGGAATCTTGAGAATGAAAAAATAAGCACATTGGTGAAAGAATCAAGTTAAAAGAATTAACGGTTTGAAAAATATTTAAGTTTTAGTTTCCCAAAAATTTGAAAAATATTCTTCCGAGTTAGATTTGAGGCAATAAACAGTTCCGAATGGCCCTAAAAATGGTGAGAATTGGCAGAGTAGATTCTTAGCATATTCATCACTTAGAGATATTTTTCATGGTTCAAACGATGTGTCAATCCAATTCCCGGATCAAAAGTTATGGCTACCGGAAGTAGGACAATTTTTCAAAAAGTTTCCATTTTTTGAATCTGCCTCATTTTCCAAATTTTCAGTTTCAGGTTTTGACATTTGTTTGCCAAACAGTAATTTTTAAATTGTAATTTTGGCTCCAAGATCGAAAAGGCTATTTAGGACTCATATGTGGAAACTTGGGAGTTAGTTGTTGTATGTGAGTTTTTGGAGAGTGGGTTTGGGGGAGTTGGATATTTTGCATTGTAAAGGGTTTCCAAAAAACTCTGTAAGATGTGTGTTGTAGCCTGTGAGAACTTTTACCTCTTATATGTAAATTCATGTTTTGCAGATAATAATAATATAATATTTTGTATCTTTGATTGCATTTCACTGTATTTTTTTCTTTTTTGGGTGTTTCCCTCATCAAGTGTTATCAAAGCGGGTTGTTCCCGAGTGTGTGAATAGATCATCGAACATGAGGTAGTTCACACCAGGATGTGATTATGGGCTCATGTTCAAGATGCCTCCAAGAGTGATGCGTGCTGGCAGAAATGATAATGCCAGGTTTGTTGGTGGTAGAAATGCTTTGGCAAACAAGGGTTTGAGAGCCTTCTAGAGACAAATTGATGCAATGCAAGAAGAACTGAGAAGTGAGTTTAATCTAAGGAGAGGAGAAAGTAAAGATGAAGAAAAGGTTGAAGATACATCTGAAGAAGTATAAGAAGTGATAGATCAAGATTAGGCTCGATTGTTGAGGGTCATTTCTTAGATAGGAAAGAGACCCAAAATTGAAGTCTCTAATTTTTATGGAAATTTGAACCCAAAAGAGCTAATCGACTGGATTAATGAGTTGGAGGAATATTTTGAATGTGAAAAGATAGAATACCTAGATCGGGTCAAGTTTGCAAAAACAAAGTTGAAAGGTCATGCAAATATTTGGTGGAAAGAGGTCCAACTTGAAAGAAATAGGAGAGGAAAGGGAAAGATCACCATGGTTGAGAAGCTGAAGAAGTAGTTCATTCCCATGGACTATGAGTTGGATCTACTAAAGAAGTTGCAAGGGTTGAAGCAAGGTAGCAAGTCTGTGAAGGAGTATACAGAAGAATTTTACAAAATAACTATCAGAACAGGCCATGCAAAGGCCAACAAGGAGAAAGTCATTCATTATCTGAATGGATTAAGACCGAGTATTCAATAGAAGCTGAATTTGGTAAGAATGAAAAATATTGATGAAGCAAATTAGTTTTCTTTGAAGGTGGAGGAAAATATGAATAAAAGATGTGAAGGAAAACAAAAAGGGAAAGCCCAAGGTAGAAGAGGCGGTGGAAGATCCTTTGGGGATCAAAATGAGGATCATAAGGAAAATGATGATGTGTGTGCCAGTCGAAACCAAAAAGGTGATAATTTATATCACCTTCGTGATTACAACAATGGTGAACAAAGAGGAAGAGGAAGAGGAAGACTTGGACAAGGATTCGAGAGAGGTGGTTTCAGAAGCACTTGTTTCTAGTGTGGTGAAGAAGGGCATAGAGCCTTTGAATATCCACAATGTGAAGGAAGGACAAGAAAAAGGGATGATGGCCGTGCATGGGTGGCACATGCAGATGAAGAATCTCAGTCTAAACATTTTGACGATGCTAAAAGGGGAGAGGCCCTAGTTATTAGGAAAACCCTGATAAATGAGGTGAAAGAACCAAATCAGAGGAATAGTTTGTTTCGTACTAGATACAAATGTGAAGAGAAGTGTTGTAATGTGATTATTGACAACAGATGTACTGATAATATGGTGTCTGAAGAGATGGTTAGAAATCTAAAACTGAAGAGGGAAAGACATCCACATCCTTATCAAATAGCCTGGTTGTAGAATAACCATAAAGTTTTGGTCAATAAGTAGTGTTTGGTAAAATTCAAGATTGGAAGTTACCATGATGAGGTACTCTGTGACATCATACCCATAGATGCATTCCACATGCTATTAGGGAGACTATGGTAGTTTGATAGGCATGATGTGCATGATGGTCATGCTAATACTTATACCCTAATGAAGGATGTAGTTCGCCATAAGCTAAAGCCCTTGAAGGAGATAGAAGAAAAAGGTATGTAGTAATGGTAGAATGTGTTTTGTTGGTAGGAAAGAATTTTTGGAAGACACAAAATCATGGGGGCTTCACTGTCTAGGCAATATTATATCACGTGCAATCATATTGGGGGGTTTAATATCCCAAAAATGAGGTACAATATATTTCATATCAGTGAAAATGGGGGGTTTTTAATTTGATCTATGTAAAAATACAATATTTGGTGAAAATAGGAGGGCTTTTAATTTGGGTTGTGTATTAGGAGGGGGTGACAAAAAAGGAGTTTTGGACAATACTTTTTGAAAATAAGGGGATTCTTTAGTACGTCATGAATGCACATGCTATAAACTAGGCTCACTAAGTGAATCCCCCATGGACAAAACATGAATGCATGTGTAGAGAAGAGAGTAAAGAGGTGCCTATAGAAGTTCCAGGTAACTTGTTTAATGAGTCTCAGAACATTGTGTCTTATAATGTGCCTGAGGGTTTAACAAGTGGAAGGTCTAACAGAGTTGCATATGCCTTAAGTAGGAGGCAAACTTTGATGACAAAGATGATATTTGAGGTGGTTGGGTTCATTGAACTCAAGACATTGTATCCTAAGGATCTAATTTTGCAGAGGTTTGGAAAGCATGTAAGGATCATGTTACATTGAATAGAATAAGATGGACAGATTTCATAATCCAGGATGATATGTTGTTTTAGGGAAGCTGATTATGCATTTCAAGGAGCTCTGTGAAGGAAAATTTGATCAAAGAGAAGTACAGTGGATGGATGACAGAACATTTTGGCTAAGATAAAACCATTGCCATAATTAGTGAGCATTATTATGTTGGCTTAATGATGATTGTAATGTATTCATCACTTGTTGTCATTGATGAAATAGTCTCACACACATATATGATAACATTGACTACCAGTGTAACTTCAATTGGTTTACACTACCAACTGGTAGGTCTATCTCTAACCAGTACCTTGTGACAACCGGTATGTGCCTATGAGATAACCTATGATAACACCAAGTCGACATTAGAATAGGATGAAGATGAAGAAGAAGATATAGTGGAAGATTCCATAACAACGATTCACTAGTTTCATTCCAACCAGTATTAAACTACTCTAACTGGTATCTATTTTTGTGATGAGTTACTAGCACCGTTTGTTTGGCGATCATTTTTGTGATGAGTTATGATTACATGTATAGATTCACTGCACCTAGGAAATTGTGTTCCTATGGCCGACATAAGGTTTGTATGTCTATTTAAAGACATCATAGAGAATCATTTTTGATGATGTTGAGAGATGAAGAGTTGTTATATGAAAAGAGTAAAAAGCTTTTGTTGAGAAGCGATAAGTGTTAAGATGTAGAGTAGTGTTGAATGTACTTAGAAGGATCTGATCAAGAAAGTTTTGTGCTACTAAGAACAGATCAAACTACTCTTGTTGTTTTCTAACCATTACAACAAATTCAAATCCCTTAACCGGGTAAGCTTTAACAAGCTTCATTGTACAAATCCTCTAACAAGGTGATCCATTAGTTTGGATTCTCAAATCCTCCAGCGAGGTTACTCCTAATAGGGTAGTACTCTTAATAGGGTATAAGCTTCTAATTAAGCTTGGAATCTCTAACAAGATTCACTACTAGCAGAGCTCTTTGTAAGACCTTAACCAGTCAGTTTTCTATTACTGCAGAGAGTTAACTTGTGAGTTCCATCTCACCGTGGTTTTTACCTATTTGGGTTTTTCACGTATAAACACTTGTGTTATGGTGGATGTGCTACTTTTTATTGATGCTGTTATTTCATTTTGGATAGGATGTATTTTGTTTAACCACTTGGTTAACTTCATCTTCTAGTTAGTGTTTAAAGTAATGTGTGTTTTTGTGTCATTGATTCACCCTCCCTCTCATTGCTTTTCAAGTCCATCAATTGGTATCAGAGCCTAACTTCTTTGAAGCCTAACCGCTTAGAAGGGAATCTTGAAAATACCATGGGGGACAAAAGATACTTTGAGATGGTTAGAGAATTAGAAGCTAGGAGAAATGAAGTTGAAACCCTTAGGGGAAAATTGAAAGCTTCCCAAGTCAAGAGGAGAGAGCTATCTGAAAAACTATTAGAAATATCTGACAATAGTTCTTCATACGAAGCTAATATTGATGCTTTATCAGAAGAAGTTGAAAAGTTGTAGGGTGAGAAACTGAATCTAAGGAGAGAATTGGAAGGTCTCACTATTCGCATGAGTCAAGAGCTGGAATCCATAAGAGCTGTTGAAGATCTTATCAAGGCAAGAGATCAAGAGATTCTAAAAATCAAATGAGAAAGAGACACCATGCATGAGGATTTGAAAGCTAAAACATAAAAAAAGGAGAACTTAAAGATAGACCTTGAGCTAGCATCATCTCTAAAAGAGAATCTATCTAAGCAGAATGAGGATATTGTCAATAAGCTTACTAAAGCCAATGAGAAATTGGAAAAGTTTGTCAAAAGTTCTACCATGCTGGAAGAATAAATTCGATCACAGAGAATCAAGGGCGATATCTTTAGACTTGGCTTTCATACAACTGAAAAAGGTCAATCCTCTGGCATAAAGAGAAAGTATCCAAAGAATAAAAATTCTTCTAAAGTCAATAAGGCTATTGGTAAGAAGGCTTTTAAACCTGTCTACTTTGTTTGTCATAAGCCTGGTCATACTGCAAATGTTTGTAGGAACAAACCTAGCAGAAATGCAAATTATAATACCAATGCTAGGTATGTATCTAGAAAGTTTGAAGGTCATTGCTACACTTGTGGAATGTATGGGCACAGACATATTGAGTGCATATATGGTGCAAACATTCCTGTACCACACATGAATCCTAGACCATATGTTGACTAGACAAGGAATTTTGATAACCGAGTGAACAAGAACTGGCAAAAATCCTACGACAATCGGTTTAGTCCATTCAAATGGAAAAGGTAAAAAATGTTGTGTGTACCTTTTGCAATAAATTGGTCATGTGGTTATGAACTATAGAAAAAGAATAGGAAAAGGAAATGCAGGACCCTGGAGATCATCTAGTATGGTCTGTTACCACTGCAACAAAATGGGGCACCTGGCAAAGTTCTGCAGAACCAGAAACAACAAACTAGTCAACTCTACTAAGGATCAGAAAGGCAAGCAAAAAATTAATGTCGAGGAAACAAGAGAAGATATGAATTAGATATGGAAAAAGAAGAGTGAAGAAGTGCCTATAGAAGAAGTCACTCCTTCACCCAGTGAAGAGAGTCCAGCACCGGTGACTTAACCCTATCTAAAATGGCTAAGGGGAGCGTAACGGTAAAACATATTTCAGACCCCTTTTTGTAGAATAAGCGAGAAAGAATATTTTAAAATTTTGAATTTTGGTGACCTTTTGTGTTGACGTGTCAATCAACTAGTATTTCACTTAAGCATCGAAATTAGGGTTTGTAACCTAAAATTATGAGCATTTATTATGGTCAGTAAAAAGGATAAAAACAAGTTTTACCTTATCATTTTTACCCTAACCCTTTTGAAAAAGGAATTGAAGCTATTGCAAAGCAGAGCGAGATAGTCTTGGTGCAAATTAGCAAATTGCTTTGTGATTAAGAGAAATCAAGCTGAATTGGTAGCTACAGAGAAGCAAACGAGAGTGCATTTGAACAATTCAGCTAGGAAATGGAGCGATGTGCAAGACATTAGGTATTCCTTTGAACACCATCTTGAATCTTGTTTGTCTAGAATGGGAACTATGTCTAAATCTGTAGAGAGATTATTGATCACTGCTGAGCTTGAGGAAACTGTAAAGGCAAAGAAAATTATGTCTTATAATGCATTGTCACAAGTCCCAAGTGGAGTCGTTATCCAAGGTGATTTGTCTAGCTCTATAGATTGCAAAATTGAAGATATGGGAACTCTTCACATCTATACTCAGCTAAAATCACTCTGTGATAAGGAAGGAAAGATTGAAGTTAAATACTCTAGGGTTTTTGAGAAAGGATTTCATAATACCGCCTACCCTCTTGAAGATTTTGAGGAAGAGCACATAAGAATAATTCCGAGTCGAGTACATGGAGAGAATATGTATCTGGAAAGGACTCACACAATTACCAAGGAAGCCATTAGGGCTATAACAGGTTATTGCTCAATCGGTAAAGTTCTTGAGTTGAGGAAAATTACAAAAGATACCATCTTCAAGCTAACCGGTTCCACCTTTGATGGGCGTGCTTTCTCTGTTAACAATATCATAGATCTTGCAGTGAAACTTGCGGCAATAGTGATGGGCTACAAAGTATTTTACTCTAGTAGACTTAACAGTGTTCCATCTACAACAATTCATATAGCATATAGTATGATTGTGGAAAATGAAGACTATGATATCTGTGAAGCTATTACAGTCTAGTTATTTCTAAATTTGAAGTCCATCAAAAAGGACAATATGCAGAAGTTCAAGTTTGGTCAGCTATTGGCTGGGTTATTTTTCTACTTTCAAAATTTTCTACTTGGTATAGATGACATTGAATAGTCCAAAGAACAACCGGTCAATGCTCAGATAAGAAACAACATTAAGGCTGTAAAGAATACCTTTTCAGCTGCCACCAACAGGTATTTCAATGAATTTCAAAAGAAAATGAGTTTGAGAATGAGGGTACCTGAAGATGTAGTAAGACATTTTGAAAAAGACATAATCTTCACGGTTACAACTGACTTTTGCTTAATGCAAGAAAGAGAACCTAGAGAGGAATAAATGGAAGATATGAGCTATGAAGTCAATCATGAATTACTGGTTGGCTATGCTAATACCCTGTTAGCATCGCCTATAGACAAAAAGAAGGCAAAATTGGACATCTTAGAAATCCAAGCTGCACCTGTTGAAACCAGTACTGCATCTGTAGCTAAATCTAAAGGAAAGAAAAAGAAAAGTGAGGAAAAATCTCCTGTCAAGAAAACTACAAGGGTGACTCGAAGTGTCCTAAGCAAGAAGGAACCAACACCTAAAATAATTGAGAAAAAGGAGAGTGTACCAAAGAAGAGAAGGAACAGGAAATTAATTTTGCAACCAGAGTCTAATGAAGAACCTAAGAAGGAGAAGGCAATTGACAGAACATCTAAGAAGGAAAAGGTAGTACCAAAGGCAACTACACCATTAGAAATTGCCACCTACAAACCTCACACAATATTTGAAAGAACAATGAAGTCATTGGGAAGAAATAGGTTTGAAAATATTAAAGAACATTGTGATTCTTTTACTGTAGATGAGCAAAAGAAAATACACCAATAGGTAATAACCTTGTTGAATCACTACTGTAGATATCCGCATGAATTAGAGAAAGATATTGTTAGGTCCCAGAGAAAACTGAGAAGGGGGGAGTGTGAATCAGTTGTCTAATAATATTAAACCAAAAATAACTTAATCAAATTACTGCTTAATATCGGTGAAACAGTCTATTACACCGGTGGACAAATTTAACAGATAAATGCAATACTGGTAAAGATTAATGCATGAAACTAAAAGACAAAGTCATCCACAATATATAACACCAATATTTGTACGTGGAAACCTTGTAAGGGGAAAAACCATGGTGGAAAACCTTACCCACAATCAGATGATACTACTGCAGATAGTAAGTGTACATAAATGGGGTCTGCACATGCAAAAAGGCCAAGCGCCTAGAGCTCACTGCTCAAACACAAATGGGAGTCACATTGACTACAATTGGATGGTTAAATCCAATAAGAATGTACTACTCAAAATAGCATATTAATATGCTGGATTCAGTACCGGTGTAGTTCTGATAAGCTTTTCACAAAAACCTATCTTCACCTTCAAATGATGTTTGTGTGTATAGCTCTACTTAATCTCGCATATACCTTCACACAAAACCTTTTTCACATTCCACAATCAATCTTACAATTAAGACCTTACATTTATACCATAACCTAAGACCAATTTTAGTAGGTCAGCTCTACAAGAATTTACAATAAAATCATTTTACAAACAATATAATATCTGATGTAATAACTGATTGAACATGTCAGCTTAATGCATTTATAACAATAATTAATCATCTCCATAGTGTGCCATGCTGATCTAGAAAAGATAAACCTGCCGGTGTAACTCTGGACCTATTTGTCAGTAACAACAAATATGCAAATATGAATATGCTAACAAACAATTCTCCAAGATAAGATGTCCAAACAATGTCTTTGACATTACCAAGTGTTTTCCAAGTCATTCCAAGTGCCGGTGATCATTATATCCTACCGGTGTACCATATATCGGTGACTGTGCAAAAGTCACTTGCTTACCGGTGAATGTTGCTAGATCTTCAAAGTGCTAGAATTTTAATAGGTGTTGACATCAATGACAAAACCATAACAAAATACCAAAAATCTCCCCCTTTGGCATTGATGGCAACACAAGATGGAAAAACCATCAAAGTGCCAAAACAGAAATGCCAAGTATAAAAACCAATAATCTCCCCAAAGTAACAATCTCTCCCCCTGAGAGTAATAAGAGTTTCCTTATGTTTTTCTATACCAATCGCTTCCCAAAAGATAATGTGTTTTTCCATAGATATCTCTCCCCCTTTGACATCAAATGCCAAAGTTACAACAAAATACCAATTGTTAGGTTCATATACAAAATACCAACCAATTACAATATACCAACTACTCCCCCTTTGAAGTAGCTTCCTCATCAAATCCGAAGTAAGAATATATCTCTATTAATTCTGTCCGTTGATGACAGACATCAAGTCTCTAAGTATCTACTGGTGGGGGTATGACCCCAAACTGTTCTCTAAGGTATTCAAAAGTTTCCTTAGGAAAAGGTTTAGTAAAAATATTTGCAAGCTGTTCTTTAGTATTCACATAAACCAGTTTTATTTCTTTTGCTTCAACTTTTTCCCTTAGAAAATTTGGTTTGATGGAAACATGTTTTTGTTTAGAATGTAGTACCAGATTCTTAGATATATCAATTGCTGTTGTGTTATCACAATAGATAGTTATAGGTTCCTTGCATTTTACCTTTAAATCTTTCAACATTTATTTAAGCCAAAGTACCTGTGTACAGTTAGTTGCTGCTACAACATATTCTGATTCTATTGTTGATAGAGATGTACAACTTTGTTTCTTAGTCAACCAAGAAACTAATCCGCTTCCAAGAAAAAATGCTCCGCTAGTGGTGCTTTTTCTATCATCGACATCTCCTATCCAATTTGCATCTGTGTATGCACATAGGTCAAAGTTTTCATCTCTAGGATACCATAATCCAAGATTTGTAGTGCCTTGTAAGTACCAGAAAGTCCTTTTTACTATTGATTCATGATTTTCTCTAGGATTACTCTGAAATTTTGAAACAATACATACTGCATTCATAATATCAAGTCTTGTTTGTGTTAAATACAGTAAACCTCCTATCATAGATTTGTACCTTGTTGGATTAACAGGAGTAGATTCATCTCTTAAAGATAGTTTGTCATTTGTAGTCATGGGTGTGCTTACCGGTTTAGAGTTCTCCATCCCAAATTTCTTAAGTAACTCTTTTAATTATTTTGATTGACTCAAGAATATACCTTTGTCAGTTTGTGAGATCTGCAATCCTAAAAAGAATCTTATTTCACCAATCATAGACATTTCAAATTCTTGCTGCATTTTAATAGAAAAGTCTTTACACAATCCATCTTCTCCTCCAAATACTATATCATCAACAAAAACTTCTATAGCCAAGATGTCATCATTAATCATCTTATAGTATAAGTTACTGTCAGCATTACCTTTAGAAAAACCAAATTTTAAAAGATACTTATCCAATCTTGCATACCAAGCTCTTAGAGCTTGCTTCAATCCATACAAAGATTTCTTTAACCTGCAAACCATATCTTTATCATCTGTCAAAGAAAATCCATCAGGTTGTTCAATGTAAACTTCCTCCTCAAGATCTCCATTCAGAAATGCACATTTAATATCCATTTGATATACTTTGTAGTTCTTATGTGCTGAAAAGTCCAAAAACAATCTAACTGCTTCAATTCTAGCTACTGGTACAAAGGTTTCATTATAGTCAACTCCTTCTTTTTGAGAATATCCCTTACACACTAGTCTTTCTTTATTTATGATAACCTTACCATCTTCATTAAGTTTGTTTCTAAATACCCATTTTGTTCAAATTACATTTTTATCTTTAGGCCGGGGAACTAATGTCCAAGTGTTATTTTTCTCAATTTGCTCTAATTCTTCTTCCATAGCTTTAGTCCAATATTTATCTTCACATGCCTCATTAATTAATGATGGTTCAATTTGAGAAATAAGACATACCTCTTCATTTTCCAATCTTCCTCTTGTCATAACTCCTTTGTATTTGTTTCCAATTATCTGATCTTCAGAATGATTCAATCTTACATATCGGGGTGTCTTTGTTTGTTGTTGTTCCTAGGTTACAGTGGAACTTTCAGATGATACCGGTGTAACTAGATCTGCACTCTGTACCGGTGGATTTGGTGTAGGTTCATTTATTAGAATTTCTGTTGTCGGTTCAGAATCTATATACCTTGAAGTTCCTTTGAATTGTTCATCAATCTTTACATTTGTACTCTTAACAATTTTCTGCAATCTCTTGTTAAAACATCTATATGCTTTACTCTTAGATGAATAACCAAGAAATATTCCTTCATCACTTCTAGGATCAAATTTCCCAATATACTCATCTCTTCTAATGTAATATTTGCTTCCAAATATTCCGAAATATTTAAGAGTAGGAGTAATACCAAACCATAGTTCATGGGGGGTTTTACCGGTTTTACCTTTGATGTGAACTTTGTTGAATGTATAGACCATTGTACTTACTACCTCTCTCCAATATACATATGGTAGATTTGCTTCTGATAACATACTTCTAGCTGCATCCAAGATAGTTCTATTTTTCCTTTCAACAACTCTATTTTGCTGAGGTGTCTGAGGTGCTGATAGTTGTCTTCTGATTCCATTCACTTCACAAAATGTATTAAATTCCTTAGATGTAAATTTACCTCCTTGATCTGATCTTAAACATTTGATTTTCTTACTGGTTTCATTTTCAACCATTGCTTTGAACAATTTAAACTTTCCAAGTGCTTCTAATTTTTCTCTGAGAAAAGTAACCCAACACATTCTAGAATAGTCATCAATGATTAGCATGAAATATCTATCACCTTGTAAGCTTTTAGTTCTAGCTAGACCACATAAATCAGTATGAATTAAATCAAGAGCATTATTGGATTTTTCGGGAATACTTTTGAAACTAGCCCTAGCCTATTTTCCAAATTGACATTCCTTACATACTATGTTGTGAGGTTTGACAATTTTAGGTAAATCTCTAACTGCCTTAATAGTACTGATTTTTACCATACAATCAAAGTTTACATGACAGAGTCTCTTATGCCATAGCCAACTTTCATCTATGTGTGCAATCAAGCATGTCTTTTCACTGTTATTCAAATGAAAGATATTACCTCTAGTCTGATTATTAGTTGCAATTTCTAAACTAGTTCTGTTCATGATTTTGCATTTTCCATTCTTTAATTGTAACTGAAATCCTTTCTCAACTAATTGACCAACACTCAAAAGATTATGATTTAAACCTTCAACATAGTAAACATTGTCAATGTTATGCTTACCATCAAGAGATATTGAACCCTTACCTTTGATCTGACAAGCTTTGTCATCTCCAAATCTTACTAAGCCACCATTATATTCTTGAAAGTTCAAGAATTTACCTTTATCTCCTGTCATATGATGTGAGCATCTAGAATCTATGATCCATTCATCCTTTACTTCAATTTTAGATGCCAAGGCCTATTCTACTAGTTGCACTGTAGGTCCTAGTTGATCTTCTGTTATAGCAACAAAAACCCATCCATTGTCTGTTGGATCTTCATCAGAATCATCATTCACTCCTTCATCAGTAACATAACAAGATTTATCCTTATTCTTCTTAAATATGTATCTCTAATATTTAGGATTAGGCTTGTATGTCCTTCTAGCTTCTTCTCTTAGTCTAGCATGTCTATCAGGGCATCTTGAAGCCATATGACCAATCTTGTTGCAGTTAAAACATTTAAAGGGTGCTTTACCTTCATACTTACTTCCAACTGGACCTCTAGGCATTTTCTTGCAAATAGTGCTTCAAGTTCTTCAAGTTCTTCATTTTCTTTCCTACTTTCTTCGAGTTCTCTTGCATAAAAGGCTTTCCAATCAGATTTGTTAAATGATGATGTAGATGATGTTGATGCTTTGAAGGCTAAATCTATCTTTATAGTAGCAATAGGACCAAATTCCTCAATTTCAAAGGCTGAAAGTTTTCCAATCAATGTATCCCTAGTTACTGATGTATTAGGCATTGTTCTTAACTCATTTATAGCACTAACCTTCATTTTATATGTTGGTGGAATTCCTCTTAAAACTTTTGAAACAATTTCATCTTCACTTAAGGTTCCTCCACAACATTTTAGACCCAGAACAATTTCATTGACCCTTTCCATAAAAGCAGAAATTCTTTCATCTTCTTCCATTTTCAGATTTTCATACCTGACTCGGAAGCTTTCAAGTTTTGCAATTTTTACTATGGAATCTCCTTCATTCAATGTTTCCAAATGATCCCAAATAGCTTTATCAGTTGATCTATCTGATAATCCCATGATTTGTTGATCTATTAATGTGTTCAAAAGTGCTTCTCTTGCTTTGCAATCATTTTCCTCATCTTTAGTCAAGTTAGGTGGATTAGGCTGACTGGAAGTGGGAGCAGTATAGCCATTCTTTGTAACATCCCAGATGTCCTTTCCAATGCAATTTAGATGTGTCTCCATTCTGATCTTCCATATGCTATAGTTGGTTCCATCAAGTTTAGGATTGTCCTTCCTGAAATAGTTAGTAGACATTGGATCTCCTCAAGTTGTTAAACTTCTGCAAAAAAGAGGACTCGACTCTGATACCAATTGTTAGGTCCTGAAGACAATTGAGAGGAGGGGGTCTAATAATATTAAACCAAAAATAACTTAATCAAATTATTGCTTAATATTGGTGAAACAGTCTATTACACCGGTGGACAGATTTAATAGATAAATGCAATATCGGTAAATATTAATGCATGAAACTAAAATACAAAGTCATCCACAACACATAACACCAATATTTGTATGTGGAAACCCTATAAGGGGAAAAATCACGGTGGGAAACCTTACCCACAATCAGATGATACTATTGCAGATAGTAAGTGTACATAAATGGGGTCTGCACATGCAGAAAGGCCAAGCGCCTAGAGCTCACTACTCAAACACAAATGGGAATCACACTGACTACAATTGGATGGTTAAATCCAATAAGAATGTACTACTCAAAATAGCATCTTCATATGCTAGATTCAATGCCAGTGTAGTTTTGATAAGCTTTTCACAAAAACCTAGCTTCACCTTCAAATGATGTCTATGTGTATAGCTCTGCTTAATCTTGCATATACCTTCGCACAAATCCTTTTTTGCATTCCACAATCGATCTCACAATTAAGACCTTACATTTATACCATAACCTAAGACCAATTTTAGTAGGTCGGCTCTACAAGAATTTACAATAAAATTATTTTACAAACAATACAATATCCGATGCAATAACCGATTGAACATGTCAGCTTAATGTAATGTATTTACAACAATAATTAATCATCTCCATAGTGTGCCATGCTGATCTAGAAAAGATAAACCTGCCAGAGTAACTCTGGACCTATTTGCCAGTAACAACAAATATGAAAATATGAATATTCTAACAAAAAATTCTCCAAGATAAGATGTCCAAACAATGTGTTCGACATTACCAAGTGTTTTCCATGTCATTCCAAGTGCCGGTGATCATTATATTCTGCTGGTGTACCATATACCGGTGACTGTGCAAAAGTCACTTGCTTACCGGTGAATGTTGTTGGATCTTCAAAGTGCTGGAGTTTTAGTAGGTGTTGATATCAATGACAAAACCATACCAAAATACCAACAGATATTTTAGTCTCTTTGTATAATACTTTGTTAGAAAAATGGGAAGAAGTCACTCAGTTAGAAAAGGAAATTATTGATGAATTATTTGTACAATATTTTCCCACATTATCATTAGAAGGAATCAGTGCTTCGAGTGAGGAATACAAATTATATTTTGATTTTAAAATAAGGATATTGAAGCTTCATAATGGAAAAAGGGTAGTTATTGAGACAAAAACTCACCAACTAGCATGTCAAATCTAACAAAGGGTAGATAACCTCCAATCTATCAATAAGGATGAAACCACAGATGATGTTTCTCTACTAGAAATGGATATAGAGGAAATTGTTCCAGCTGATATAGTCTACCCAACCAAGAAGAAGGATGACTCAGTTATTCATGTTGATGAGGACATTAAGGATACAGTGGACCTATCTGAAGATACTACTGCACCAGATATGGATCCTCCTTCAATCATAGAAGTACAGGATACAAGAGGTGATCAACTAGGTACTCAACTAAAGGAGGTCAGTATACTAGCAACTGAACAATTGGAGAAACTCCAATCTCCACTGGTCATTGAGATCACTCGAAAGGAATCCAGTGGGAAAGCTGCTACTCAGCAAGCAGAGGATAAAATACAAGAAAATATAGAAAAGGCCATCATTAAGTGTATACCCCTTGAACCGTCGAAGCAAAAATTGCTTGATGATGATGATGAAGACTCTTTAAGTATTTCAGGTCCTATTGATATGAATACCTTGAGTTCATTTGAAATGATGAAGATTGCCAGTGTTATGTAGTCTCCTGCACATAAGAAGAGGTTGAAAGAACAAAGAATTGAGGCAGAGACAATCTAGAACACTATAGAAATTTTGTTTGGATTACTACCAGAAACCTTTGTCGCACATCTTCTCACTCCTATCAGGAAACTTGGTTAGTTAGTTGTAGAGGAATTTGATCAAATCAAATCACTTGAAGATGTTGCTCAAGTATCTGTTGAGAAGAGACATAAGAAGGCATATAGAAATAAGCTAGCTAAGCACATTGAGAATGGAAAAATGGCTTTATCTCATAATAGCAGTCTGTTGAAGAAAGCTATTGAAACTGGAGGAAAGTATCTTTCCTCTACCTACAATGTTACTTTCTTTTATTCTGATATTTCTAAGAATCAAGTTGAAACTGAACAGGAAATTGAAAGGTTATGCAAGGCATATGTCCCACTCCAGGACTCCATTCATGTCTTTAACCAGTCCATAGATGAACTGCATGACAGACTGATCAAAAATGATAATGAGAGAGCTAAGAGATTCCAATCCCTCAGAGAGCTCAAGAGTCATCTCACCTCACATATTGACATTCTTCAGAGAGCCTACTCCCGTGCAGAATCTATTCTTGCTACTCCTAAAATGTGCTCTATTGACTTAATGGAAGAATTCTATTCTCAGCTATTGTCTACCTCAAAGTATACAAATCACATACTGAAATCATGGTAGAATGCTCTATCTTAGATGAAGCAGAATTTCAACAATATTTTCATGAGAATTGCTAATGCATGAATTTGTTTCAAAATGTAATATATATCGAACTCTTTGATATAGATTTTTCTATATATGTATATATTTTACTTTATCATTTTGGCATTGTTGTCAAAGGGGGAGTAATAATATGTATGTGTGTTTTTGAAAATTTTGTATTTATGCATGCATTAAGGGTGAGTATTACATCATTAAGGGAGTATGTGTATATATATATGTAGATATGTTGTGTATGCAGACTTAGCAATATTGTAAAATTACTCAAAATTTTCTAAGTTTTGCCATCAATGCCAAAGGGGGAGATTGTTGGCTTGATGACATGATTGTAATGTATTCATCACTTGTTGTCATTGATGAAGCACTCTCACACACATATATGATAACATTGACTACCAGTGTAACTTCAATTGGTTTACACTACCAACCAGTATGTCTAAGGTCTATCTCTAATTGGTACCTTGTGACAACTAGTATGTGCCTATGAGATAACCTATGATAACACAAAGTCGACATTAGAATTAGGATGAAGATGAAGAAGAAGATCCAGTGGAAGATTCCATTACAACGATTCACTAGTTTTATTCCAACCGGTATTAAACTGCTCTAACCGGTATTTGTTTTTGTGACGAGTTACCAGCACCATTTGTTTGGCGGTCATTTTTGTGATGAGTTATGATTACATGTCTAGATTCACTGCACCTAGGAAATTGTGTTTGTATGGCCGACATAAGGTTTGTATGTCTATTTATAGACATCATAGAGAATCATTTTTGATGATGTTGAGAGATAGAGAGTTGTTATGTGAAAAGACTAAAAAATTTTTTTGAGAAGCGAGAAGTGTTAAGATGCAGAGCAATGTTGAATGTACTTAGAAAGATCCGATCAAGAAAGTTTTGTGCTACTCAGAACAAATCAAACTACTCTTGTTGTTTTCTAACCATTACAATGAATTCAAATCCTTTAACCGGGTAAGCTTTAACAAGCTTCATTGTACAAATCCTCTAACAAGGTGATCCATTAGTTTGGATTCTCAAATCCTCCAGCGAGGTTACTCCTAACAAGGTAGTACTCTTAATAGGGTATAAGCTTCTAATTAAGCTTGGAATCTCTAACAAGATTCCCTCCTAGCAAATCTCTTTGTAAGACCTTAATCGGTCAGTTTTCTATTACTATAGATAGTTAACTTGTGAGTTCCATCTCACCGTGGTTTTTACCTATTTGGGTTTTCCATGTATAAACACTTGTGTTATGGTGGATGTGCTACTTTTTATTGATGTTGTTATTTCATTTTGGATAGCATGTATTTTGTTTAACCACTTGGTTAACTTCATCTTCCAGTTAGTGTTTAAAGTAGTGTGTGTTTTGGTGTCACTAATTCACCCCCCCTCTCAGTGCTTTTCAAGTCCATCATATTATTGGCCTTAGTTATCACAGGATGTGAAGAAATTTATATAGAGTCGCAAAGTGTGCAAGATGGCTAAAGTAGTAAGTTAGAATATAGGGTTGTATCAGCCATTACCTATACTAGAGGGGCCATGGGATGTGAAGAAGCACATCAACAAGATGAAACTCCAGTATAAGGCTAAGGTAGATAAGAAAAGGAGGTATAAGGAGTTTCATATTGGAGATGAAGTGATGGCCCATCTGAGGAAAGAAATGTTTCTAGTGTGGACATACAATAAGCTGAAGATAAAGAAGTTTGGTCCTTGTAAAATTTTGAAGAAGCATGATTCAGGGAACACATATGAGGTAGAGTTTCCAAATGGAATTAATATTTCCCCTATGTTCAATATTGCAGACTTAACAAACTATCATGAAGGTGGCATAAAGGAAGAACCATTTACAAAACAATGTAAAATCCCTGTACCTACTTTAGAGGAGGAGCTTGAAGTGATTCTGGATACCCATGTGGGAAGAAGTACCATAAACAGGCAATATGAGGAGTATTTAGTGAAATGGAAGGGGAGACCTATTAAAGATTCTTCATGGATGTCCAAGGCAGAGGTTGACCATTTGGGTTTTCTTCAACCAGATGAGACGTGACGGGGTCACTTCTCAAACTACCTCAGATGTTTGATGCAGGAGCATACGATAGAGTAAGGGCAATCCTGCATCACCCAAAATATTTCCTTTTTTATATTTTATTTTCTGTAATGTTTTTGCATTTCTGGATACCCATTTGGATAAATAAGAGATTCCAACTTTTAGAATTGGCAAGCTGCTTTTTCTAGCCAACTATCCAAAATAGAAAGTTTTTATTTAAAGGCGGATGGAGCGCAAATTTTGCCTTGATAAGGAAAAAATAAGCAAATTGGTGAAATAATCAGGTTAAAATCATTAATGGTTTGAAAGTTATTTAAGTTTTAGTTTCCCAAAAAAACCCAAAAAAATTCTTTGGAGTCATATTTGAGGTAGTAAATGGTTTTGAATAGCCCCAAAAATGGCAAGAATTGGCAAAGAAGATCCATA
Source organism: Cryptomeria japonica (assembly GCF_030272615.1). Lineage (NCBI taxonomy): Eukaryota > Viridiplantae > Streptophyta > Pinopsida > Cupressales > Cupressaceae > Cryptomeria > Cryptomeria japonica. Next base: position 887,582,423 of record NC_081414.1, on the reverse strand, counting down.
AAATATTATTCACTTAGAGAGATTTCTGAAATTTCATATGGCGCGTCAATTCGATTCCTGGATCAAAAGTTATGGCTACCGAAAGTTGGACAATTTTTTGAAAAGTTTCTAGTTTTCGAATCTGGCCAATTTTTCAAATTTCCAATTTCATGTTTTGGCATTTGTTCGCCAAACAATAATTTCTAAATTGTAATTTTGGCTTCAAGATGGAAAAGGCTATTGAGGACTCATATGTGGAAAATTGGGAGTTAGTTGTTGTATGTGAGTTTTTGGAGAGTGGGTTTGGGGGAGTTGGATATTTTGCATTATGAAGGGTTTCCAGAAAACTCTATAAGTTGTTGGGAAAATGGTGTCTCAACCTTGCATTTACATAAGGTTACTATATATAGTAAGTTTTCATTTCAGCACGAAATGGTGTGAAATTCTCCCATAAGATTTTGGTTGGTTAGATAAGCATGCTGGTAAAGTTTTGTCACAAGATCACAACTAGTTTTGAAGATATTAAAGTTTCCATTTTGGAGGGGTGTAATTAAAGGTTTAAACTTAATTTTGGGGACTTTAGAACCTTTTCAATACCCTGAAAAGTGGGTGTAAATGATATTGTGGTTTGCAAGGCAATAGAGTACTTCGCAAGATTTATGACGCTTCAAATTATTTGTCAATCGGACACACGGTTCACAAGTTATGGCCTCTGGAAGTTTGTACTCTTGAAATAGAAAATATAATTTATATCAGACACATAAATGAGCTGTAAAAGGGAGAGAAACATGTTGATGTGTTTTTTAACATGTCATAGGGTATCTAGAAGGGAAGGTAGGATACACCTTACTAGGTGATTTTAGCCCATGGTTTTGTAATACCTTTTGACAGTTTCTTGTATTGTATCTCCTTTATATGAGGTGCGTGAGATAGAGGTTGTGTGTAAGAGTCTTATGGCTATTGAATTACCTCTTAATATCTGATTAGTGGTACTCCTATGAAGAGCTTTCTTTGCAATTACATTGCAATCTATTTTTGATTGTTGAATAATATATTGGGTAGCTTTTGGAGTGTGGGGTTTTTCTCTCGAAAGGGTTTTCCCCACATAAATCACTATGTTATGGTTTGAATATTATTATGTCTATTTTTGTTAAGTTTATGTAACTATTGTAATGATCTCTAAAAGTTTGTGCATTACCCTCCTCTCAAGGTTAGTGTAGGAAGTTGTTCTGCTACTTGACTTCCTTACAAGTGGTATCAGAACTTGATCACCTTTGGTTTTAGTTGTGGGTTGTTGGGTTTTTTTGAACTAATCCAGATTTGAGTGGGAGCTTGTGCAAAAAGATACTTTTTGATCTTGTTGCAGGAATTTTTAGATGACAAGTTTGTCAGGGAAAATAAAGGTGGAGAAATTTAATGGAACAAATTTTGAGATGTGGAAGATGAAGATGTAAGATTTGCTAATAGATCGAGATCTATGGGATGCTATTGATGCAAATGTCCAAAGACCCTCAGATCCTACTATGACAACTTAGTATGATGTTATGGACCAAAAATCCAAGGGTCTAATTAGAATGTGCTTGGCAGACTCTGTTCTGATCAATGTCCATGAAGAAAACTCTACAAAGAAGCTATGGACTAAGCTTGGTGAAATATATCAAGCAAAATCTTAATTAAATCAGATTTTCTTGAGGAAGAAATTATATTCTTTGAAGATGGAAGAGGGTGGATGAATTACAGACCACCTAGAAGCATTCAATATATTGGTGGCTCAATTAATATCTTTTGGTGTTAAGATGAACAAAGAGGAGAAATGCCAAATCTTTCTTTGTTCTTTTCCTGATTCATGGGATTCTCTTATTATGGCTATCGGTAATACTTATGTTGTTTTGAAGTCTGAAGATGTGGTGGGTGCCCTCCTTGGTGAAGAGATATAGAGGAAGATATCCCTTAGTTCAAAGGAAGACCTAACTATTCATGGAAGACCTAAGGAGAAAGGAAAGAAGAATGAGAAATACGATAAGTTCAAATCGAGAGGGAGATCGAAATCTCCTGGAAAGTCCAAAGTCATTTATTGGAATTTTGATAAACTAGGTCACATTTGTAAGGATTTCAAAGAAGAAAAGAAGAAGAAAAAGAAGTTAAATTCTAATTCTGAGTCTGTGAAGGAAGATGGTGATGCATTCATTGCAGCTTTGGTGACTCATGTAGGTAATGATGCCTACTTAATTGACTCAGGTGCATCTTTTCATATGACTGTCAACAGAGATTATTTTTTTGAATATGAAGAATTTAATGGAGGTAAGGTGTACTTGGGTGATGATTCACAATTAGACATTGTTGGTCGAGGTAAAGTTAGAATCAGGTTTTTTGATGGTAGAATAAAAAGGATTAATGGTGTGCTACATATCCCTGGATTGAAATGAAATCTGTGATATGTGAACAAACTGATAGATGTGGGTGTGCAAGTAGTCTTTTCTAAAGAAGGATGTAAGATTATTAAGGGTGCTATGGTAATTGCTAGAGTTGTCAGGTTCGACACTTTGTATAAGCTAGACGCATACACTGTTGAGTGTAATAGAACTTCTATAAAAAGTAAATCTGTGGAAGATTTGAGGGTTTCACCTTCAGCAGATGGAAATGACTTTTGGGTACCTAAGGGTGCTCTTTTTTCTGAAGTAAAGTTACCTGCAGAGAAGACTGTGTTATGGTACCAGAGGCCTGGCCACATTGAAGAAAAGGGTCTAAGGATCTTGAAAGATGAAAAACTTGTTGAAGGTTTGAATGATTCTAATCTTGACTTTGGTTTTTGTGAGCATTGCATTTATGGAAAACAAAACTGTGTTCAGTTTTACTCGAGTTCTCATAAAATTGGTGGTGTTTTGGATCTTATTCATTCCAATGTGTTCGGTCTTGTAGATGTTCCTTCGATTGGAAAATCCACAAATTATGTTTCATTTATTGATGATTTTAGTAGAAGGACATGGGTATATTTTCTAAAGAGTAAATCTAAAGTTTTTTAGTCGATTTAAAGAATTTAAAGCAATGGTTGAGTTGTAGACTGGAAAGAAAATTAAATGTTTGATGATTGATTATGGCAGTGAATTTTGCTCTAATGATTTTGATAGATTCTGTAAAGACTGTGGCATTAACAGATAGAAGACAACTCTGTATTCTCCACAACAAAATGGAGTTGCAAAAAGAATGAATAGGACACTAATGGAGAAGGATAGGAGTATGCTAAGTGGTGATGGTCTAGAACAACACTTTTGGGCTGAAGTTGTTGCCACTACTTGCTACTTGATTAAGAGGTCTCCTACATCATCCCTTGTTGATAAAATGCCTATGGAAGTATGGTCAGGTCACAAGCCTTCATCGAGACATCTTAGAGTTTTTGGTTGCGAGGCATATATGCACATGTGCCAAAGGAGAAGTGGACAAAGTTGGAGAACAAGGCTGTGAAATGTATCTTCATTGGGTACAATTATGGTGTGAAAGGATACAAGCTTTGGGACCCTATTGAACAAAAGGTAATTCATAGTGATTACATTGCAACCTGAATAGACTAAAAAGGAAGATGTGATTCAATTTCCTTCTACACCTGAAAGAGTTGAATCAAGGACCCTAGATAGGTAAGAAGTTGAGGAGAGCTAGTCTAGCTCTGAATCTTTAGAAGAGGAGGAAGAACCTCCAACCTAGCTTGTTCAAAGGTCTACAAGATATAGACAACCACCTGAAAGGCATTCACATGATGATTGGAGATGTATTTTTTCTTTGAATACTAATATGGATGAACCAAAATCTGTAGAAGAGGCATTAGGTATGAATGGTTCAAAATCTTGGAAAATTGCCATGGAAGAAGAAATGTTAACTTTGAAAAAGAATGATACATGGGATCTTGTACCATTTCTTGAAGGAAAAAAGCTTGTTGGTTGCAAATGGGTGTTCAAGAAAAAGATTGGTTTAGATGGGAGCATTGAGAAGTATAAAGAGAGGTTGGTTGGAAAATGCTACTCTCAAGTTGAGGGGGTTGATTATGGTGAGATATTTTCTCCTGTTGCAAAAATGACATCCATTAGATTTTTTCTTTCTATTGCTGGTGCTTATGATTTAGAGGTTGAGCAAATGGATATGAAAACTACTTTCGTTCATGGTGATTTGGAGGAGGATATTTATATGACACAACTAGAGCACTATGTGGTAAAAGGTAAAAGTAATTTGGTCAGTAAATTAAAGAAATCCTTGTATGGCCTCAAACAAAGTCCTAGGATGTGGTACCATAAATTTGATACGTATGTGTTTAGTTTGGGATTTGAGCATTCCAAATCAGATCATTGTGTTTATTATAAATCTGATGGTGATTATTTCCTGTACATTACATTGTATGTTGATGATATGTTATTCATTGGTAAAGGGAAATGTATGATTTCAAAACTAAAGTCTCAACTTGATGATAAATTTGAAATGAAAGATCTTGGTGCAACAAAGCATATTCTTTGGAAGGAAATTAGAAGAGATAGAGAGAACATAAAGTTATGGCTAGGCCAGAGTAAGTATGTGAATTAAGTGTTACAGAGATTCAACATGCATGATTGTAGACCATTGTGTGATCCTTTTATAGTTGGAATGAAATTATCTATTACAAATTGTCCTACATCCCCATTAGAGATGGAAGACATGAGTAGAGTGCCTTACCAGAGTACAGTTGGAAGTTTGATATATGCTATGGTTTGTACTAGACTAGACATTTCCCAAGCAGTGGGAGTTCTTTCCAGATATATGTCTAATCATGGTAGAGTTCATTGGGATGAAATCAAAAGAGTCTTTAGATATTTGAAGGGTACCTCAGAATATTCTTTGTGTTATCATGGTAATTCAGTTGGAGACGTGATTTCCCTTGATATTCATGGTTATGTGGATTCATACTGGGTAGGTGATATTGATAGAAGAAGATCCATCAGTGCTTATGTGTTTACTTTATTTGGTGGTGCAATTAGCTGGATGAGTAAGTGACAGGTTGTGGTTGCTTTGTCCACTACCAAAGAAGAGTATATGGAAGCTACTCATGCTTGTAAAGAATCCATTTGGATTAAGAGAGTGTGTTCAAACATTGGAATAAAACAAGGAGCCATGATAGTTTATTGTGATAGTCAAAGTGAGATCTACCTAGCTAAGAACCTAACATTTCATGCCCAGACCAAGCACATTGATGTTCAGTATCATTTTGTTAGAGAGGTCGAAGATGTCAGGGTGAAGCTGGTTAAGGTAGAAACTTTGATGAATGTTGCAGATGCTTTAACTAAGGCTATGAGCACATAGAAGTTTAGATTGTGTTTGGATTCTATGGGCCTCATGGCCCCTAGAAATTGATTTATTGTGTTGATACACCCTTTGCTCTTGCAAGGTGTTCGACAAGTGGGAGACTTGTTGGGAAAATGGTGTCTCAACCTTGCATTTACATAAGGTTACTATTTATAGTAAGTTTTAATTTGAGTACGAAATGGTGCAAAATTCTTCCGAAATCTTTTGGTTGGTTAGATAAGCATGCTGGTAAAGTTTCATCACAAGATCACAACTAGTTTTGAAGATATTAAAGTTTCCGTTTTGGAGGGGTACAATTAAAGGTTTAAACTTAATTTGGGGGACTTTAGACCCTCCAAAATCCCATGAAAAGTGGGCATAAATGGAGTCACAATTTAAAAAGCAATAGAGAACTTCACGATCTTTCTAGTTCTTTAAACAGTTTGTCAATCAGACACACGGTTTGCAAGTTATGGCACCCAAAAATTTATACTCCTGAAATATGAAATATAATTTGTATCAGACACATAAATGAGCTATAAAAGTGAGGGAAACATGTTGATGTGTGTTTTAACATGTCATAGGACATCTATAAGGGAGATAAGGTCGGCTACACCTTATCGGGTGGTTTTAATTCATGGTTTGTAATACTGTTAGACGGTTTCTTGTATTGTATCTCCTTTATATGAGGTGCGTGAGATAGAGGTTGTGTGTAAGAGTCTTATGACTATTGAGTTACCTCTCAATCTTTGATTAGTGGTACTCATGTGAAGAGCTAATTTCTCTGCAGGTATATTGTAATCTATTTTTTATTGCTGAATAATATATTGGGCGACTTTTTGAGTGTGGGGTTTTTCTCCCAGAAGGGTTTTCCCCATGTAATTTCACTGTGTTATAGTTTGAATGATATTATGTCTATTTTTATTAAGTTTTTGTAACTGTTGTAACAATTTGTAAAAGTTTTTGCATTTCCCTCCTCTCAAGGTTAGTGTAGGAAGTTGTTCTGCTACTTTACTTCCTTACATAAGCTATGTGTTGGAGCCTGTGAGTACTATTTCTTCTTATATGTAATTGCATGTTTTTTAGATAATAATAATATAATCTTTTATGTCTTTGATTGTAATTCGCTGTATCTTTCTGTTTCTTGGGTCTTGTCCTCATCACTCTAGTGGGTTGGTGCCTATGAATATTTGTGAAGAAAAAATTATTGTTGACTAGACTTGGACAATAGGCCTATAAGTGGTCTTTCTCTATGGTTTTTTCTCTTGAAAGGGTTTTCACATCAATATTGTATCTCTTAGTTGACAGATCTTGTTTGATTGCTATTTTCATGGTTGTTAATTTTAATAAGTTAAATATTTTCTTATACCAATTCAAGCCTCCTCCCAGTCTAATTGTGTGTTGTCATTAGCTACATCATTATGAAAGGAATTATGTTCAAAATGAGAAATAAAATATTTATCATATTTTGTGTTCCATTCAAGATTGTGAATATAATTTTTTCATTTATATTACTTGTTAAAAAAAATGTTATTTTTTAGAGGAACTTGTGTTATTTTTTATTTTATGAATTGATGGTTAGTTAGATGGGGTACCAACTGTGCTCAATAGGACTAGTCATGACATGTTATTCACCACTTTGATTCCCACCACCTTCTACTGATGGGAATTAAATTGGCTTGACTCCAACAAATTTTGCTTGGCTAGTTCTTGGTATTTCTTCTATTCATGTTGCTAACAAAGATAATCCATAATATAATGTCAAATATGATAATGTTAGATGGAATCCTCTTGTGGACACTTTGAAGCCAATTGATGTACGAGGTAAATTGGTTATGACTATGTTTTTCTCCCTATTCTACTCTTTCTCTTGTTGCTTCATCGTGTTTGTTTAATATTTTTGTGTTTTGATGTTCTAAGTTGTACCTCTATATTGACTATAAGGATGTACTATATTTGCCCACCTTTTTTTGTGTAAATATGTTCAAATACTATTTTTATATATAATAATATAGACACTATTTATTAAAAAATAGATTTTAATAAGTCAAGAACTATAACAGTTAATACTAAAGATAATTTTTTTAAAGTATAAGAAACAAATACAATTTCTTACATAAGAGACTGAGCATAGATTGAAAACAGATAATCCCATATCAAAATTCATTCAATAAAAATATAAGTATTAAAACTAAAAACAATATTATTTAAAATGATATAGTGAGGAACTATACCTAATAAAATTATTGGGTGAATACCCCCAAACATTGTAACACATACTTCACATTATTTTTAACTTTATATGCTAAGTTTAAATTGTGAGAATAATGACAAATGTAAAACTAATGTACAAATCCACCTACACTTCAACCACAAGGACTTTTTCTATTTATATATTCATTGTGGAACAATATTCCAATCATAGGTTGCTACTTTATTGTCGTGGAAGAATATTTTACTTTCACAGGGTGTCCACATGGTGGTGTCTTTAGCTAAGCATGAGTGAATTAACAGAAGAATCCTGCACCAGATTAAAGAATTATAAAGTCATCGTTAGTGGGAATTTCAATTATTTCAAGAATGGTAAAAGCATTTCTTCGAGATTGATCTACGGTATTGATGCTCCATCTCTTTGCTTCCATTGAATCACAATCACTGTATGAAACATCACGTCTCCTTTTGGATTGATTCCTGACAATCAGTGCAGGAGAACAAATATCAACTTTCCATGTTACTATTGCTTTCTCTTTCTATCTGACGTGCTGAAAGTTCATGGTGGAGGACACATTCAAGCCCGTTGAAGCAGTGGGAGTCATTATTAAATTGGCCAGCGAATTTATCCATGGAATAACTTTATTGTAAGATTTATGCCTTTGCTAGTGTTTCTATAAACACAATTTTTTTTGTTGTTGTTAAGCATAAACATCCATGCTCTGGTATCAAGAACAAGTAATTTCTGCTTCTGCTTCTGCTCGTCTTAAGTTTATGAGGGAAATGGAGAGTGTAATGTTAGTGGGCATGCCTGCTTTGCTAATGTTCCTTGAATGGGACATAATCAAGGCTTACAGAAGAGGGGATTGCTGTATTCATAGCATTTATCTTGTTCTTAGTGTTCTGACTATACCTATTGTAGGTTATGAAATTGTTTTTGACTTTGGGCAATCTGAAGAAAATGAAACAGGAATGAAATGGGCGGTCTGTTCCTTTCCTCTAGAGGAGTTCTCTTAGTGGGAGCTACATGTTTTCTGCTATCCTCAGGTTACGCTGTTTATATGGCAAGCCCACCTGTAACCTCTAAGTCACAAGATTGAAAGGATACTTTCCCCAGTTTAGGAAAATGAAGGACATGAAGCTATCGCTGAGCTTTCATACAGAGATGAGAGGGAGTTGGTGGATATGGCAATCACCAGTGAGGGAGATAGAATTCACTTGTATTGGGACGAGTACTATTAGATATGCCAGAGTTTTATTTGATTTGAGTGCAGATGTAAATGATTGTTCTTGTGTGATCAATCAATGCTAAAGCAAAATTAGTGGATGATCTTTATTGATTGGATGATTATGATCAATGAATGTTCTTTTATACACTATATTATGAATTTTATACACTATATTATGAATATTATGAATGTTTGTGTATAGTCAACCTAAAAAATTAGTGCAACATTTGACTAGTTGGCTAGATGTTTTGTTTTGCTTTTGACATTTAAGTGGATGGAGGTGACAATGTGGATGAATTTGCAACAAGGATATTATTTGGATTAGACAATTATTTTTTATGTGTTTATTAAGATTGGATTGTGAATTGAGATTTGGTAATTTATAAGAATCAAATAGATAAGTCAATTGAACTATGATTGCATGTATATAATCATAGAAATAAGAAATAATCATATAACTAGTTTCAAGCAAGGATACGCACATGCATTCAAATATTAAAAAAAAAAAATGTTGATATTTTAAAAATGCATTTATATATTGTCTTGAATTAGACACAAAACTAAATGGGAAATGCATCACAAGTCTATTTTTTACAATATAATTAAACTAGCTATTGTGACCTCTTAAACTATGCATCTCTAAGTATGCAATTTTCTTAAAGTGCATCTTTACGGGGCACCATTCACATCTCATTAACTTCATTGAGTTTCCAAAGGTGGCTTAAGTGAGGGTCTCAATGGCAATGTTAAGTGTGTAGAAATTTGTGAACTGATAGCCCTTTCAACTCACAACTTTACCAAAAAACTAATAGGACTTGATTCCACTCTTTGAGACCAATCTTCTATCTACATATTGAAGGTTTACAAGACATTGTAAATTAAATATAAAAGAATCATCATTATTTCTATTGTCTCATCTATGCGCCTATACTAATGATCCACAACAAGCTAACTCTAGCAAGATAATAGTCAACCCTCTAACTTGAGCTAAAATCCATCCATTTTTCTCTTTGCACTCTAGTGGATTCCCTTCAACATTTGTCGCCATTGTTTCATTAGCCATGTTTTCTCTTCTAACTAATAAGACTAGTCATAGTATTTAATCTAGTTTGGTTGTGTTTCAAGTTGTTTTAAGAAATCAAGTTAATCTAGCTTGGTTATGAGAACATAATTTCTTACCATTATCTTTGTAAATATTTTTTGATTCACACAATATCAATAAATGAATGACAATGTATTCTTCATGGTTTTTACATGACCAATTACTTCTTATCAATATTATTCTATAAACCTCTCACATTCAAGTACCTAATAGACATACACATATCTCTATTAGCATTGTTTCATAACCTTGACTGTGTACACAAGATTGCCTTCTGATTCTTAGGAAAATACCATATAATTGGTATCCACCCATCACAAGACACATGTAGCTTGATCTTTGACATTTTGATGAATGTGTTTCTATTGTAGTCATTTTGAAAATGTAGAACAATTTGTTTAATAAGGGAATATATCTTCATTATTCTCTTTGGTAAGAGATAATTATTTGTATTTATAGATAAAACTTATCTAATGCTATAATTAGCAGCTATAAGACATTCCCTTCAATTGCCATATCTAAACTTATCCTTAGTGAGTGATTATGAGTAAGAACAAAAATATATACATTACACAAAAACTAATTTTAATTTTCAAATCTCTACCTATAACTTGCACCCAAGTATAATCTTGTGTCAACATAGAAAATATAAAAAATGTGGAATGTAATTGGTGAGTTGAGCTCTAAGATTTTAGAAGCCAACCCTTCATAGTATTTTCAATGAATTCTTTCAACCTCACAAGAAAAAGAGAAGAAGAAACAATAAAAAATAAAACCTAACTAAAATGGCAAAACATGCTTACTTATGGCTTACTTTATATTAGATTCATAGTCATCAAATAAGAAAAATACAAATATAGAAATGAAATACAAAATCTACATGGTCATAAACATACATGAGATTAGATAGTTTTGAATTTACAAATCAAGGCTACACATGTAAAATAAAAAGTGAGAACTAGTTCACTACTAAAGGAAGGTAGCATAGTTAAAACAAAACATTCTTCCTTTATATAAATGACAAAAAGAATAAAGCATTTATAATTATTATGTCATTCTTTCACTAGCATAAAAATTATATATAATGTTTTTCTTTAAAAATTTGAATGTCAAATATGGTAGAGCTTGTACAACAAAAGAAATCACCCCATTTTTACTGAAAAATTATATATCATTTAGTAGAAAAATAGAAGAGCATAGGTTTTAGACAAGAGGAAAAAATAAAAAGATAGGCTGAGACACATTTTCCCAACATATAGTACTTAATATTTTTTTTAAAAAAAAAGGTTGCAGTGCCACTTAATATATTTTATTTATATAAAGTTGATTCAAAGAGCTCCCGGAGAAAAGAACCAGTAAGAAAAACTTTGATCCTTTCTCCACAATACATAGAAAGGTTGGGAGACTTAAATCTCAAATATGCCAAAAAATACAATATCTTATAATGTCCAGAATACCGAGTGCCATAGAACATCCCCTAGTATTGAATGCTTTCTGAAATATATTGAATAAGGTGCAGTCAGAACCAAAACATCACGAGAGCTGTACACATTTACATAGCAATCCACAATCTGTCTCACTTATGGAATTATCCAGCTTACAATCTAGCACGCTTCTCAAATAGACATCCATTCACAACATACAGATACAACAGAACCACGGGACCCTGCACTTATAATACCACATATACCAATTTATATCATTATGAAAAAGACCATTGCATAGCTATATGTAATATTATCCTGTACCCATATCCTCCAAAATTTTCCCCTTGAGAATTGGATAAGAATCAAAATCACAATTCGGACCCATCATATTAAGTTCCTCCTTGGAACTTCCCATATTTGCCAAATGATCTGCAACCCGGTTCCCTTCTCTATACACATGTGAAATGGTAAAGTTTGTAAATGTATCAATTAGTGTCCATGCTTGTTCAAGTAACTATCTTATCTGCCAATAATCAATATTTCTCTTTATGTAAGCGTTGATAATAATAGCTGAATCACCTTCAATGTGAATATAAAAGATGTTCAATTTTTTTACTAGTAGAATGCCTTCAAGTAAAGTATATGCCTCTGCAAAGTTGTTAGTACTCGGTGGAATAAAAACAGATTTCAAAGAAAAAAAAAATCCTATGTGATCCCGTATGCATACTCCTATCCCTACATCACCCGGGTTCCCTTTAGAGGAGCCATCAAAATTCAATTTGAAATGCATTGAATCCAAAGGACACAATTTTACTTTATTTCTATCAAGTTTACTAGTTCTCACTCTCAGAAGACAAGGTGATATAGGAATAGAGATGCCTTTCCAAAAATTAATAACTTGACCATCCCAAGAAGTAAATTCCCTATTTGAATTGAACTGATTTGAAACATGAGCATTAACTAGTTCTGATACTGATTTTTCAATATAATTGAAAACATCAGAAAGAGGAGATGTTTGCTTTCTAAAAATACGCTTATTTCTTTCCCACCAAAGTGACCATACTAGTATGGATGGGATCACTTTCCAAATACATGCAAAAAGAGAGGATGAATATAAGACTGTCCATGACGAGAAAATTCCATACATTATTTGGAAGAGGGGTGCTAAAGGAAAGCTTATCAAGCACAAACATCCAACAATAGTGAGCAAAATCACATTGGAGGAGGAGATGATCTAATGTTTCTATGTGTTCACCACAAAGTACACAAGAAAATGGATGTGCAATATTCAATTTAGCAAGTCTCTCACTGGTGAGTATTCTCTTATGTAGAGCAAGCCAAGCAGACATCCCTTCCTTGGGAAGAACACTGTTGTTCCAACAAAAATTGTAGGCTCTTTGTGAATAGGATTGAACGAAATTCTGATGAATTGCCTTATACCCTTCCTTGATAGAGTACTTTCCATTCTTTGCAGGTCACTATATCAATTTTTCCAAACCATTAGAGATAAAGATGATGTGGTTCTTGAGAATTAAAGAAAATTTTACCTTTTGACCCAAGGAGATTGGGAGTAGAGCTAGCTTCTTCCAAATGACACGATTTGAAGGCTTCTCAAGATCATCTATGTAATCATAAAGGTGAGAACTCGAATGAGCAGTAAATATAGGGATTGCATCTACTAGGGATTCCTCAAGATTAAGAGTGGGGAGACTAGTCCATGAATCATGCCAAAATTTGACTTCTTTGCCACTATGTACTTGCCACGATAAGTATCCAGTAATCACATTCCTAGAGTCCATCATGAAGTTCCAAACTGCAGACCTTGATGGAGGATCAAGGATAGTAAATATACGTGAAGGGGTAGGAGTATCTAAATAATTTTCTTGCATAATTTGACACCACAAAGCATGTGGTTTTTCATATATATTCCAAACTAGCTTTCCCCCAAAGGCCTTATTCCTTTTTGAAAGATCGTGCAGACCCACCCTGCCCGTAGATTTGCTTGGAGTCATTTTGTTGAGAGACACAAGTGGGATCTTTTTATCTTCTGAAAGATTACCTTTCCAAATAAAATCATGAATAATTTTCTCAATATGAGAAACAATATATTTCGAGGCTTGAAGGACTGAAATGTAGTAGTTTGGAATTGTAGCCAAAACAGTTTTGACAAGAAGGATTCTGCTTGATAGAGATAACCATCTAGCTTTCCACACAAAAAAATTTCTTTTTAATCTGTCAATCACATAATTCCAAAAAGAAGGTTTCTTTGCTCCCATAAAGAAAGGGATACCCAAGTACGATGATGGAAGATAATCCACTAGAAATCCCAACGTCTGGATAATGCTGTTAGACACCATTTCAGAAGTATTGAATATGAATAGTTTAGATTTCTACGCAGTGATTTTCTCTCCAAATCCAGAAGTATATATGTCCAATATTTTCTTAATATGCCTTGTTTCTTGTATATTGGAACAACCAAATAAAAGTGTATCATCTACAAATAAAGTGTGGGTGATAGAAATTGAGGTATTAGGGATGCATACCCCCTTCCAAAGACCCAAACTCAACTGCTTATTGACCAATCTACTAAAAGCTTTTGCCATGATAATGAAGAGAAAAGGTGATAGTGGGTCACCTCGTCGAACTCCTTGGGTGGCTCGAAAAAATATAGAAGGATTACCATTAACAATAACTAAAAAATGTACCCCAGAGAGGCAATTTTTGATCCATTTGCACCACTTATTCGAAAAGCCAAACTTTTTAAGCACTCTCAAAAGAAAGGACCAACATACTTTATCATATGATTTCAACGTGTCCAATTTAGCTATGAAAGTAGGGGACTGTGAAGAGTTAATTGAGTGCAAAACTTCATGGGCCACAAGCGCACCTTCTAATGTTTCCCTACCAGGAACCAAACCTCCTTGTTGAAGAGATATTACTTTAGGTATCAAGGATTTTAACCGAAAATAGATAGCTTTTGTGAAAATCTTGTACACTGAATTACACAAGGAGATAGGCCTAAAATCTTCAAAAGATTGAGGGTTATTGGATTTGGGGATAAGAGCAAGATGAGTTAAACTAAAGTTCTTGAGAATAAAAACTTTTTGTCTTGACTCCTCCAAAGCCATTAAAAGATCAAAGCCTAAAACGTCCCACCACTTTTGAAAGAATAGTATGGTGAAACCATTAGGGCCTGGAAACTTGTCAGGAGCCATTGAAACTACCACCTCTTATAATTAAGCAAGAGAGAAAGGTTGCAACAGATAATCGTTATCACGTTGTGAAATCAGACAAGGGATGGAGTCTAGCAATATGTCGACACTAGACTCCTCGGGAACAAAAGGAGAGGAGGGAGCAAGAAGATTTTTATAGAAGAGTTCACCCTCTTCCCTAATTTCTTGTTCATTAGTTAATTTCACCCCCAAAGAAGAGGCATTTATAGAAAAGATAGTAGATGTAGCTTGCTTAATCTTTGCAGATTCCTGGAAGAATTGAGTATTTTTATCTCCTTCTTTTAGCCATAGCTCCCTTGATTTTTGTCTCCAATACTCCTCTCTAGAGCACAATTCTTCCTAGTAGCTTTGTAAATGCTTATGCTTTGAGAAATTTTTTGGATTAATGCGAGTAGAAAAGATAAGTTCATTGACGTCCTTTAATTCCTTCTCTACTTTTGTTTTTTCTCCAAAGATATTTTTGAATACTTCCCTATTCCAGACTTTGATATTTGCTTTTACAAACTGCATTTTCATATAAAGTTGAAATATTTTGTTCCCCTTGTAGAAGGGGGCACTCACCCACCATTGATGAAGTAGAGCATGAAAGTGTGGGTGCCAAAACCACATTCTTTCAAACTTAAAAGAAGATCTACGATGAGAAACTTCATGTTTATTTAGGCATAATGAGATAGGAAAATGGTCAGATCTAGAGAAAGATAAAATTTTAGAGCTGAAACTATATTTCTGAAGGATCCATTCATATGAAGTGAAAAACTTGTCCAATGTACTTGCAATTTGAAGGGAAGTTCTCTAGTTTTTCCATGTAAATTGATTATTAGAAGGTGAAATGTCAGAAAGGGCATTATCAAACACAAAAGATCTAAAGTCTTCAATCACCTTAGACGTAGTAGGATTGCCTCCCTGTTTCTCATCCTAAGACAAGATGACATTAAAATCACCTCCTAAGATGATTTTCTAAACTCCCTGTTGTTGGATCTGACAAGTTATAGTATTCCAAAGAGCATGTTTTTCTTGAGGAGCTCTTGGGCCATAGATATTAAAGAGAACAAAGGATAAATCAAAATTTTTAATAAGAATAAGATGCCAATTTTTCCCTTGGCTCAAAGTTTTTGCTTTGATTTTCCTAGTATTCCACAAGGTTAGAATACCATTGGAAGCCCCTACTATAGGAATATGTATGAAATCCCATAAAGTCTATTTTTTAAAAATCTTTTGAGAGGCTTCATCTGAAAGCTTTGTTTCTTGTAATAAAATGATGTCTACTTGGGAGGAATCCAGTTGCTGCTTGATCCATCCCCTCTTGTCAGAGGCATTCAAACCTCTGACTTTCCAAGATATGATCCTCATTGCTTCCGAGAAGAGCAACATGTTCTTCTTAGTCTTGTGTGGGGTGAAAACTTATCTACAATTGTAGTTTGGATACCTGTTGCAATCTCTTCTTGGGTTTTATGAATCTTTGGCTTCCGACCTATTTTTTTAGGTGTTTTATATAACAAAGGAGATGGAGAAACTATTTGAGCAAAATCAAAGTCAAGTTGTGTGGAAGGCTAAAAGGGCTGATATGAATTATATTCAACCATAAGGTGTTCAACATGACTAGATTCTAATAAGGGTGACAAAATAGGTGGTGAAGTATTGAGAACAAGAGGCATAGCATCAATAGTAGGGACACCCTGAATTTTCAAAAATTCCTCAAGAGCAGTTTCATCTATCAAGTTCGATGCAACAGAGATAATGATATCATGTGCCATTAATTCAATATTTGGAGTATCCGAAGAGGATCCAACAATGGGAGGACTGCGATGAATCACATGGAAAGGTTGGCAATTAAACATCAAGCTATGAATTAGGTTAGCCTTTGCATTCTGTGATATATAGATTTCTTGGAATTAAGTATCTAAGGTTCCCACATAAGTTAGACTCAAAAAAGAAGAAGTGGGCTGCCTAAAGAGAGGGGAAGCAAATATTTTCTTATACAACAAGTCAACCAGGATTGAAGAGCAATGGATCTTAAAAGATACTTTCTTGTATCTACCCCCAAATTTTTGCAGAGAACTTAAACCAGAAATAACAACCTGATTGTGAGGAGATTTCTTCAAATTGGAGGGCTTTGTTCTTTTTTCTGCTGGAAGTAAAGCGTTAGTCATAGAGCCCAAAAAGGATTGAGAAGGAATCAGAGAGAGAGGAGGAACATCCTAAAACTGAACACCCTGGAAAGGTCTTGCAATATTATCAACATTGTTCATAGGTACAGAGCTCTTTGTTGAGTCAACTACACTTGTTGTCCCATTTGGTGTAGAAGGAGGAGATGGAGAAGAATGATAAAAGGATCATTTATGGTAATCGGTCACAAAGTCCTTGCAGACCCTCAATAAAATAAAAGAATATATTTCTTGTCAAAAAATAAAAATGATTAGGTATTTGTATTTTGTGGAGTACCACATGTTGAAAAATAGATAAGTGCAAGTAATAAATACCCACAACTATAGTATGTTAGTACCTGTTTTATAGGAATTTCAAATTAAAAAATATAAAAAATATAAAATCATCTTGAGTAATGTGTTTCTTTTATAAATACTTTACACTCATCATATGCCTTAACTACAAGGTGGGTATCTTGTACTCTACACCTTAGAGTTTAAGGGAGGTAGTCCGGGACATACCCTTCCCATCATTCAACATACTAGTGATAAACTTGACACCTCCTTCTTAGCTATTCTAAGAAACACTCCACTTATTAGCTTGATAGTATCGTCTTAGAAAAACTCCATGATCAACTTGATGCCTCCTTTATAGCTAGGCTTAATCCCTCCATAGATAATCTACCACATGTGTCCTATATATGTTTTCACCATTACCTTGCAACTAATTCAACACCTCAACTAGTTGCAAGAATCATTCACCACCATTATTTAACAACCATTATTGATCTACATGCATCCCAGCTAGTGGTGCCATGAGTCCACCACTTTGATTCCACATTCCTACCATCAATTCTTTTTGCTGTCCTTCATCTACATTTTTAGTTTTAGAGGTGAGCTATAGGAGGAAATATCTTAGACATATAGATATTTTCTTTGATACAATTTAAAAAAAAGCTAGACATTTTTTGTTTATGTGTTGGTGCTAATGAATTTTTCTAATCACAAATGAATTTCTTAATTTGTCATGTTTTTAGACTTCTACACAACCTTAGTTATTTAAAATTGTAGGTCCCTCGTAAATAACTTTAACAAATAGACTTGGATTTGAGTCTTATCTTTTTTGAAAGTGGAGGTTTTGTTGAAAAATTCACATATGTGTTGGTTATTTATTCTTATTCTATTATTTGATTATACTTTTAGCTTTCTAGCCTATATTAGAAGCTACAAAACACTAACAAATTAGCTTCAGAATTTTAATTTTACTAGTTTACAAAGTCTCAAACATTGTAACATGCTAAAAGTTTTTTAATTCAGATTTTGTTTTAAGGTGAAGGGGTTAATACAAATTATCCTCGATTATAAAGTGTCATTTCATAAACTTATCTTAGGGGGCTTGCAAATGGGTCTTTTGTAACCAATGAACTAATATAAAGTTCAAAATAAGTGAGGGTTCATCATGTCTTTTACACCCTATCTATTTTATTTATAGCACTTTAAAAAACACTTATTCTCTCTATGTCTCTAAAAAGATAATAGCATATCCAATGGCTTCCCATGTTTAATATAGATGAATTTTGTCATCTAGAGTTTTCTACCCTTAGAAGGATTATTATATAAATCCTTCAAAATCATGTAGCTTATCATATATTCTTATTGTTAGAAGAAAAATCATGATGAAAATTATTTATTTGAAAATATATTGATGAGAAAAAGTATCTTCTTTAGCAAAATCATATTATTTTCCCATTTTTTTTTGAACAATATTCATTACATACTCTTTAATAGGATCACACTTATTATCTTGATCATCAAGATGCCTAGTTTTTTTACATACATTGGTTTTTCATTAAATCTCATATTTAGAACCATGATAGAATTATTGAGGAAAATTATCTACTTTTTGACAACAACTCCTATGGAGTTGCCTTTTATTTTCTATACGTTAAGAATTTTAGGTTTGTTTGATTGGGTTCCCATTGAATTTTAGACTAGCCATATGAGCTCACAAGTATTACACATTTGTTGGGTTAGTCTGTCATTGTCTCCTACCTTCTTGCCTTCACTACCTTACCTATATAAGCAAGGTCACAATGTATCTTTTATACACTCAATATGATATAGATATTTATATTTGTGCTAATTTATTTTCACTTATGGAAGGTTGTATTGTGCATTCTGATTCAGCTAATCCCAATAATATTATCTACTTTTTGATGACAACTCCTATGGAGTTGCATTTTATTTTCTATATGTTAATAATTTTAGGTTTGTTTGATTGGGTTCCCATTGAATTTTAGACTAGCCATATGAGCCAAAAAAAGCATAAATATTATTGGGATTAGCTGAATCAGAATGCACAATACAACCTTCCATAAGTGAAAATAAACTAGCACAAATATAAATATCTATATCATATTGAGTGTATAAAAGATACATTGTGACCTTTCTTATATAGGTAAGGTAGTGAAGGCAAGAAGATAGGAGACAATGACTAACTAACCCAACAAATGTGTAATACTTGTGAGCTCACATGAGGAAGTGTTGAATGCAAATGCACTAGGTTTATCACTAGAATAAATAAAATTATGCATCATATAAAATAAGAGTGTATGTAATATACATAAATATATTGGATATATAGGCAAGGTAGTGAGGTGAGAAGGTAGGAAACAATGACTAACTACCCCTCCAAATATGGAACACTTGTAAGATCACTTGGAAACTGTGTGAGAAAGTGTCAAATGTGAATTTACTAGGTGTCTCACAAATTGAGGATATATGTCTCAACCACATGATGTCAAATAAAACTATAAAAATTCCCTAAGTGGAGACTTAATCTATGAGAATAAGACTCTCTAAATATGGTATAAGCTACTTAGTTCAAGATAAATTCATTATTTACACCAACACTCGCCCTCAAGTGCAATATAGGGAGTAATGTATGTAATGATGATGATCTGTCCCAAATACTTGTCATGTTAGGTATTTATGTACAAATTTCTCATAAAATTAAGTAAAAGAGGAAACCCCATGGGAAAAAAATCCCTCTCCAAAACAAAAATAATACAATGTGAATGTACAAGTGAAGAAGATAGGTCATATGAGGAATGAATATGATGACCGCCCAAGGAATACTTATATTTACTATGTACAATGAATGTCCCCCCTATAAGAGAGAGAAAAAAGAGACTAAATAGCCCCCCATAAGTTGATGCTCAAATAATCCATGTGCTATCCTATTATAAAGAACCTATGGATTCTCTCTATGAAGCACCTCTAAATTCTGATGAAAAAAGTGATATAGAATAGGAACATAAAAAAGTAATGTATTGCTAAATCTTTGGATTCTCTGTATAAATAATATATAAACTAACATAAAGGAATGTATTGCTAAATCTTTGGATTATCTAACATAAAGGAAACAAAAAAAGTAATGTAGCTAAATCTGTAGATTCTATCTATAAATCATATCTAAACTAATATTTTTAATTTTATTTGGAATATATAAAAGAACTAACATAAGATCTTCATTACTTATTGCATCATCACAAGAGCATGCCACAAATACTCTATATTATAGTGAAGGACTACTTACAAACTTTAATTAGTGATTTATGTAAATGAGAACATTTCTTATTTAACAGGTTCACAAATGGTGTCTATTGGTACCAACCCCTTTAGACGTACCTGTTATAGGCTCCAAGGCAAGTAGATTTATAATAAATATTAGAATTACTAAATTTTAGATCTATGGACCTTGTTAATTTATTTGCATAAAAGGTTCAATTCTATAATAAAAAGATGATCTAGAACATTAAATTAATATTTTATCAACTCATTTTGTCCCTACATTCTATTGTGGATAGTAAGGGAATTTCTTTGAGTATTCCAAACTTTATTAATGACAAAGTTATTTCCAAGGGAGTAATCTTGATTACTAAATATTTTTTGGGAGAAATATCTAACATCAATGCATTTAGGAGGTGAAATTAAAGAAATTGGATTCCGAATGGCCATGTGCATAATTTCACAATGAGGTAGATTGTAGTCAAATTCTCGTGATTGGCTTATGGTTTTTAAGGAGGGCTATATTATTCCATAAGAAATGACTTTCAAGATTTGATCTTGAAAATGTGAATTACAACATCATTCTTGTTTTGGTCAAGCTTCCTAGACTATCTAGGGAATATTGGGAGAATGAGATCTTGTTAGGTATTGAAAATTTATCGGGCCATTTTTTAGTAGGTGAAATAGTCACTAAGCCTAAGAATAAATCATTGTTTACTAGATTTTGTATTTTTCTTGGGAGATAGACAAGGTTCTGACTTTAGTGATCACCTTTTCTTCTAAGCTTGGAGATTAGGTCCAATTGAATTTGTTTAATGATTTGGTTTGTTATAATTTCCTCAAAGATTTCCATGTTGTTGTTAGATTCCTAAGCATTAGGAGAGTGCATTTGATTTAGTGAAAAGAGTTATTACAACTTCCTCTCAAACCATGGTTATTGAGGACATTGCTAAATGAGATCTGTGGAGAGGGGAAAGATGATGAAGGCAGGGGTTTTGAGAACCATGTTGTTTTCAGCACTCTGGATGTCATGTGGAGCTTGTTCATAGTGGAATGAGTGATGAAACCAAGAGAGTTGCACTTTCTAGTTCAAGCCTACCATATATTTTAAGAGAAAATAGCTTAGCATGCTTTCTCTAATGCTCTACTAGAAAGAGATTGTTCAATGTGCCTTAGAACATTTTGACTTCAAGTCATCTTGAAAAGGGTCATTCTTGGGCTTTTCTCCCTTTGTTTGAAGTGGTCAACTCCTTAATTGAGATGCTAACTCTATGTTGATGTTTGATGGCCTTTTTGTCGCATGATCCTTGCATTAGTTAAACCTTAATGTTCTATTTTGCTTGTTTTGTATTAAAGTTTTAGACCCCTTCAAAAACATGACATTTACCACTAATAAATTTTTTTTAGAAGTGTTCACATGAAATGTACTTAATTTTAACATCTCGACAAATCATCTATTATTTTATATCGCAAAAAGATATTCATCAAATTTAAAACTGAATACAATTATTTTATTTATTTGAATTTCTCACACACAATTCAATAATTTATCTTACCCCTTTCTACTTATTACTTTTAATTAAGTAATTTACGGTAACACATTCAAAGAAATGCGATATTCTTCTCATGGATCAATATATAGTATTTAGTATTCCCTATATTTAAAAAAAGTAAATAAAACATAAAAGAATATGAAAAGAGTAGAAACAACCAAATGCAGGGCGCCTAAGAGATTAAAGAGCCCATCAACTCTTCTGTATCATGTTTCTTACAATATGATTTTTTAAGCTACGATCATAAAATATCAGGGCACAATCAATCCTTACACACTTGCATACATATGAAAGCCTGTATTATACGAGTTCAGGAAACTTTCAAAGCATCTTGTGCTTTAATAGGTTCTCATGGCTTTTGAAAAAGTGGCTTCAAGAATAAGTTGATATATTTCAACATCTTACATTCTACTTCTTTCCGTCTCCATGATAAGTATCAGGCAACATTTCAGCTTTTTCGCAGTGCACTGAGAATTGCTAAACCCTAAACCCTAAAATATCAGGGCACACTCAAGCTTTAAACACTCGCACAAATATATAAGCCTGTGTTACACCAGTCAATGAAACTTTCGAAGCTTCTTGCGCTTTAATAGATTCTCATGGCTTTTTAAAAAGTGGTTCAACAATAATTTGGTATATTTCGACATCTTACAATTCTGCCTCTCTCCGTCTCCATGAAAAGTATCAGCAACGTTTCAGCTTTTTCTGGAATTGCTGCTTTTTGAAATGCTTTTCTTAAGTTCTTATCTTCTATTCCCCTAGATTTTCTGCCCATTTCCTACAGTATTAAGCTTTATCTCCTTTCTCTAAGCATCCTACCTTTCCTCTCTGAATGTGGGGTCATCAGCATTTGGAAGCACATAAAACCAACTTCCTAAGCACCCTGTCACATGAATAGATTGCAGTAATTCTGAGACTTATTACAGAGCTATCAAAGGCCACATCAGGCAGCACTTATCTCTAAATACACAAAGCCAAGTCTGGGAATAGCAATTGACAGTTGCTCCTTTTCCTTCGATTACCCACAAACATTGGCATTCTCTATGCCAAGGAATCCTCGAGTTTGCATAGTGAGACCACTGAGAACAAGAGCCTTGCCCTAAACATAACAATCCTGCAATGTATATTGATATAGGTGGAATGCCCACTAACACCTTCCAATCTTGGAGAAACTTCTCCATCTGTTTCCCAACCATTGAAAACCTAATTCAAACTTTCAAGCAGACCCACAAAAGAAACTATTCCATCGTAGTACAAGATGATCAATATTTGCTCTCAACTCCAATGTTTAGATACTATATAAATGGTTGGAAAGGAACAAAGTTATTCCACAAACATATTCATTGAGTGGCAGTGCATCAATGGAGTCGAGCCTATCTTCCCATATGACTTGTCATCGTGTCAGATACTTCTTTTTTCTTGCAGTTTTCCTGCTCTGGATAAAGATGGTAATTTTGATATTCCTTTCCACTTCAAAAGCATTACGATTGTCGGGAACAAATCCAAAGAGAAACGTAATGTTCTATGCTTTAGTTGTGATGACGACAATTTTTCTTGCTGGGAAAAAATACTGTCCACTTAAATTTTAGGCAAAGACATTGCCATGTGGGCTGTGCGAAGAAAAAAGAACGGGGAATAAGATAAGAATAAAGTAAAAGGAATTAAAATCAATCAATCTCTTTTACGAACATGGTTGGAAGAAAAAAGTAAATCACATCTGTATGTTTACAATGGTAATTGTGATTCATGGATGGATTTAGCTACTCTATTTAAATATTACATTTTCAATAATAAATTTAAATCTTATTTTATTGAAAAGGTAAATAATTAATTTAATTTTTTATAGTGAAAATTTACTTTTGACTGTTGAGATGGTGATACTTAAGAATAATGAGCTCATACTTTATAGAAAGACATTCCATTGAATTTAATAAATATACTCATGTAGAATTCAAATAATTTTTTTACATTTACATATGAATTTCATATGTAATTGTAAGTTTTAAGTTAAGAATAGTGGAAGGGGATGGATATTTCTTCAATTACTTTTAAGTTTTTGTTTGTTTGTTTGTTGTGTATGTGATTTTTTTTAATTTTGTTTTTGAATTTAATGAATAGTATATATTATTACTTATAAAAGATTATTACATCTATTCATGAAAGAGAGGTAG
Organism: Cryptomeria japonica; assembly: GCF_030272615.1. Taxonomy (NCBI): domain Eukaryota; kingdom Viridiplantae; phylum Streptophyta; class Pinopsida; order Cupressales; family Cupressaceae; genus Cryptomeria; species Cryptomeria japonica. The sequence continues at coordinate 887,558,503 of NC_081414.1, read as the reverse complement.
GTGAGAATAATCACATCTTTATAGTTTATATAGAGTTACAACAATAACATAAAAATATAAAACATAATGACAATAAACATTAGTCATTAAGTTGTGAGAGATAGAAAAAAAGGGGGAGGATGATCCTAGTCATTAATCTTGTCTCATACACCAATGAAGTATGAAGTGTCCCTAAGAGGATCCTAACTGACATTTGTTGGACACAAGATGCCACTGAGAGGGGGGTGAATTAGTGGTTTCCAAATCTTTTCCCTTTTCTATCCTATGTTTATATATCGATTAACAGATCTAACATAAAGTAGACATATCGGTTAGATGCGAGTATAACACAAATGCAACCACACATAAAAGGGACATCTCATAACACTAGATGTATGAGGAAAACCCAAGATGGGAAAAACCTCGGTGAGAAATATTGTTGGAGGCTACTGCTCCAATCTAGCCTCACAATGAAACATTTGTTTACAACATTAAGGGTACCAACCCAAGGAGCACCAAACCCTGATTTTTGGGCACCAACCCAAAGAGCAACAACCCCTACATCAAGCTCCAACTCAGTGATCTACAATAAACATATATCAGATACAAAAGTAATATCTTTGTTATAAAATAACTTTGTAACTCTTATGCAAATCTCTCTACCAGTTCTCCTCTCTTCAATTCTCTATCGTTTCTCTGCTCACCTTCTCACTATTGCAACTTTATCTCCTGCTGCAACTCACTCTCCATTGCAACCTTACCATGTCAGCTTCTTCTTCTTCTCTATCGGTTCTGCTCTCTGAACACTACCGATTCTCAGCTTGCTAGTTACTTCAGTTGTAGGTTTAACTCTGTACTGGTCTCTGGGTTGCCGAATCTCCTCAACTGCTTGCACTGCACTGCAACTCCTTCTCTGCCTTATTGCAAGTTCTAGCCCTATCGGTTTACACCACTACAACTCACTTTGCAGTTTACCGATTTCTTTTCTCTTGTTGGTTTTGCCTCTACCGAACCCTCTCACCGGTTGCATCTTCAACACTCAGTCTCTATGATCTTCGATGAAGTCTCTGACAGGTTGACTCTCTGTTGCACTTTCACACTCTATTTTTTTAACATCCAACTTGCAGCATCATCAACCATCTTCAGTCATGAGTCGACATATTTATACTTGAGTTTTCCTGCCATGACCGACATTCAAAATTTTGGTGCACCATGGTTTCTTGATCGACTCCGAGGTAGATCAAATCCAATCAAATCTCCATCTAGAGATCGACCACCTGTAATGGATCAATCAGACTTCGCCAATCCTGCTGCATTCAGAACACGTTTGCCCTACTTGGCCAACATGACACCTTCTTCAGTCTGTACTTGTCAAACACTTATGAAGCGATTACAAAGATAGCTTTACCTACCCTGATCATCATCTAGACACTCGGCCTCGATCATGAAGTTATCAAATCAGATATTTGTCCTCTGATTAGTATCGAGTCACACCCTTTTTCCCTCGACCCGTGAAATACGCTATCGACATTAAAGTAGACCAATCACCACCTATCTCATCGACAACTCTTCACTAACCACAACATGCATGGCACCTGTCTCCTGCATGTCATCATTGTTGGCATCCACCTTTGCTAAGTCTTTTGTGTCAGTCTAGACAAGATCATCGACCAACCACACAACCAAGTACATCTACTGGTTCACAAAACCTGTTGGTTATACCCTAACTAGTCTATCTTCAACCTTTCTCTTTGCTTCTCTTTCGGTAGAACACCCAAACCGATCAACACTCTTGCCAACCTACCTCATGCACATTTTTAATAGATGGGGGCCTTCTGCATCTGTGGCAACACCTTTCTTCACCATTGGATCGGTTCTTCTATTAACATGTTTGTCGAAGTGACAACCATATCCTTCAATATCTATATTGGCAACTCAATGTTTCACCTATTGATTCAGTGCGAGCCATCAATCATCTGCCTTTAATATCTCTGACTTATTCCAGAGCAGTATCACTTACCGGTGGGAGAGGCTCCTTGTCATCTGCTTCCGACATTGCACCAATCTACCTTCCTTGTCTGAGTAGGCATATCCATAAATAGGAACATGTGATCCAGTTCGGCACATTCACTGTCATTCATCTCTTCATATGGTGACTGCATCTTTGTCTGGTGGGAGTCCTATTGTTTGACATCCATGCAGCATACCGGTGGCCTGTACATACTTCACCTCTGGTGTTGATGTGATATTTGTAATATTTCACCTCTTCATCACAATCAATAGCCCAACATTTGCTCTCTTATCGATTGGCAACAATGTACTACCAACATGTCAGTTACCAGTTTGAAGTCCTTATGTATTCAACACAAGTCAACACTAACTTGTGTATCGATGAATCCAATGGCCATTATGGTAGATAACCTTCTCTTCTTTACCGGTGACCTGCTATGCTAGTTGACATAAATGGCACCATTTTCAGTATTCATCAATGATAACACTACTCATCAATCTTCCATACAAGTTGCCATCCTATATCGATTGACATCAATGACAACACAATGCCAACAACATTATTATATTTAACGTTATCTTCTTTATTATCTTCATTTTCCACATGAATAAGAGAACTACCAAGAGTTGATTAAATAAATTTGTTCCAGAATCAAAGGCTAGCTTATATTCCCATCACCATGATATAGAGAGAAGCAAAGAGTCAAGGAAAGAGCACAAGTGGACTTATAGAAACAAGAAGGATGTACACCAATTGATGAGAGAAGGAATGAATTCCAATAGGCAACACGATGTTTTATGCTAGGTGATCCATGTACTTGAACAAAATAATCACACAAGCAAGCCATGATATACTAGGTAATCAATATCTGAGGAGATCGAAACAAGAATGATAACAAACACTTGAGTAGGTGTGGACAACAATGATCACATTAGCAAGCCACGATATACTAGGTAACCAAAAAACAAGGTATAAAAATTGATCTATGATTTAGGGGGCACTATGAAACACAACACCACCATTGGGAAGGCACATCAATTAATGACTAAGAGAAAAATAAGTCCTTGTATGCCTCCCCTTACGATGTTAACAAATTGTCATGTTGATATCTTAAGGAAGCTATAGATCATCATCAAGGATAAATACCTTCAACACCTAGAAGATATCTTTAAGAAAAATATACATGTGTTCCAAGCTAGGAATAAATATCCTTATAAAGGATGAGATCATTAAGCAACGAAGAGATAGTTGTAAAGGATATATCTTGCAACAAGTGTAAAGAGATATTTTTTAATGATACATTACTACCAAATGGGGAGGAAGAGATCTTATCTACCTCCAAAAAGAGAGGAGATCCTTAATAAAGATGACATCTTCAACACTAAAAGGGGAAGGAGACCAAGAATACACACCTTCCCTAGTGCTAGGAGAAGATTTCTTAATGAAATTTTGCACATTTTTTTTCACTAAGGAGAGATCATTTATAAAAGACATACGCTTTCAAGCAAGGAATAGGTCCTAATCAAGGATAAAAACCTCCAATCAAGTATAAAATTATCATAAGGGACAAACAATTCTATGTAGAAATGATATCGAGTTACAAAAGATACTACTCAACAAAGGGAAAGTATACCCTTAGGAAGGAGGAATGATTTGAAAACTATTTTTTCTTCCCAAGATAGAGACAAGAATAACTAGGATATTACATCACTACCCAAGTATGATTTCACATGAAATTCTACCACCATGAATGACAATGAGCCACCAAAAGGTAAGCTACCAATGTCACATTGTGATGAGAAATATAATAGGAACTTAGATGTTATTTAGAAAGGACAAGATAAGGGTGTAACTCATTGTCACTTGCATGATACCAGTTATGATAAGTTGTTGAATTTTACACTCCATATCATGACATTCATCAGTGGAATAGCTATGGATTTGATGATACACATAAAAAGAAGGGTTTTCTTGATTTTGTTTACAATTTTTTCTAATATTTTTCAAAGGGAGAGTAATCATCTTAGGTTGAATAATTTCTATCAAAATACTCTCTTGTTGTGATGAGAAGTTGGGACAAGAAAACATAGATGTACAATGAGGGAGGGGATGTCAACAAATGAAGATGTTGGAAACCTAAAACCTTAAATAGAAAAGTGTGATGTAGATTTATCAAGATCCTTAATACTTTGTTGCACACATATTAAACCATATCCATTGTATCCATGATTAGAAAGGATTTTGAAACCAACTCCATAATATTTTTCCAAATCAAGTGTAGGATTTTTAGTTGATGTTGAAATGTCAAGAGGTGATGATTGACTCTTATTTTCAATTGGGTTGAAGTCTAAAGATCCCTAATGATCACAAATACATGTAATGGGAGAAGGAGAGGTTGGAAATGATTTAAAATAAGCTTGAGTAAATGACATACTAGGACCCTTTGATGTTACAAGTTTAAATTTATGGACTTTATACTCTCCACAAAAGTGGGGGTGTAAAGCTTAAAGGACCATATTATCTTACAAGAAACCATTATCAATAGGAGGTTGTGTTGTATAAGGAATCATAATGTCAAGGGAGGATATAATCCTACATATTTTTGGACACTGGATACAAATTTTTATCACCTTTAATAGAGTAAATATTGTTCTTGTAAATGAATTTTAGATTGGAATAAAGAGTAGAAGGGATCACTTTCATAGCATGGAGTCATGGTTTACCTGGAAGAAGGTTGTATATTAGAGTATCAATAATGACATGGATAGGCATGGGTAGGATCACCTCACCTGATTTAATATGTAATGAAATTGTACTAATGATTTTTAACCAACATTATCAAAGCCACTAATGAAAAGAGAATTTGGTTGAATAAGGAAGGTATCTACTTTGATATTATATAATAAGTCAATGCTAGAAATATTAAGACCTAAGCCATTATAAAAAAAAGGTATGCTTTATAAAATTAACATTAATGAGGATAATAATCATGAGGGGATCATAATGATTTTGATCTTCCAAAATAGGTACAAATCATGTTGTTCAATCACAATAACTGGCTTTGTTTCATGCATACAATCAAGAAAGGTGTTACATCATTTGTTCTAGCAGAATGTGAGACAACTACCTTTTGTAAGGATTCTTGGATTATCCCATGGTATTTAGGTCAATTTTGAATCCAATCCCAAAGGGAGCTTAGTTGGTGTACCATGAAGTTTCTTAAAAAGATTATACTCCTTTACAACATGTTGTGAAAGACAAGGTGGTGGAGAAAGAAAAGGTTGAGAAGTAGGAAGAACATTGAATATTTCTTGTTGTTTCAAGTGTTATATGTGTGAGTTATTACATGATAATCAATTTTTTAACACCTTTTATAACAAGAACATGTGCTTTCTAAGGTTAAGGGGCGTCTTGACGATGATGGACAATAATTTAAGACTTCACATGACTAGAAACATGGATATCTTCATCTTTAGGATAGATGGAATTGGAAACATTTCTAATGATATCTTTATCTTGCAACAAAGCATCCTCATGTGTATGACAATATTTGGGAGAGGGAAAATAATAATTTAGCAATGCTTCATCTCTAGAATGAAGGTCATTAGAGTGAATAGAAGGAAAGTTATCACTAGGAAATTTAGAAATGATATCATCCTCTTGCACCAAAGTAACCTCATGTGGGAAGTACATTTTAGGAGAAGGATCAACATCATTCCGCAAATCTTCATCCTTATGAGAGATATTTTTGAAAGAAGTGTTAATAATCTCTTTTTATACCAAAATATACTCATGGGTGAGACTAATTTTGGGAGAGGGACTAGCATGCTTCATCCTTATAAGTGAGAGAATTAATACTAGTGTTTTTGTCATTATTCTCTTCCTTCAAAATGTCCTTATGAATAGGAAGATCTTTAGGAGATTTTGGATAGAGTGATACAAGGGAGGCTAGGTCATTATCATAATATAAAGACAATCTAGTCAAAGGCTAAGATTTTACCTTAAAATTGATGGCATGGAATTTTAAAATGTCCTTCTTTTTGTCCATGAAAGAAATATCCTTTCTAAACTATAAAATATGCAATTAATGAAGAAATGATGCGTGTAACTAAGAAATATAAGTACATAAGAATTTAAAGTTAATAAACATGAATTCATCAAAATTTAAAAATATCATACCAAAATTACGTTGGAAATTGACACTCACTTGGTTGGCTTCAATATGTTGTCATTGATGGAAATATGGTAACTTGTTCTAGCTTCATATTTTGGGTTAGTTGTGTATCGGCAGGCACTTCAAAAACACTTCACTGTCACCGACATCGATAGGTTGGATAGATTTCTTTGGTTACCGGTAATGCAGGCTGACATGGTTTAGAATTAGGTTATTGGTATTGGAGGCCGACATCTTTTGGATCCAGCATTGACAATTTCTTTTGATATTCATGTATTTATGTCATTGAGCTGACATGTATATTCATATTGTAATTATCTTTGTAAGATGACATAAGGCATGATGATTTGTGAAAGGTATATATGTCAATTGATTAGATCATTTTGATATATGGATGAATTGACAGGAGAATATGATAATGTTATGTAACATGAAACATATGAGAGAGATCATGTATGTGAGGATACTTATGTAAAGGGGTATTCTGGTAAAGGGTTAAGGGTTTCAAACTAGAATAGGCAGACCTTAATCTGAACTGTACTAAGGCATAGAAGATGCTATATTTATAGTTCAATCATTTCTCTGGATTGTAGTCTAGATTTGTATGTAGTCAGTGAGGCTCCTTTTGTGATTGAGTAGTGTGCTCCAGGCTGTAAGCCTTCCTACAAGTGCAGACCCCTATATTTTATAATATCTCTTCATATGGCCAATGGATTGATATTGTGGGTCACAAATCCCACAGTGGTTTTTTCTCTTTGAGGTATTCCACATATAATTTTGTGTTATGGTATTCATTTATGTGATTAGCTTATTGGTTGTTTTACTTCTTTCAATTCTATATGTATTGGTATACTGATTGGTGTATGCATGTTTTAATAAGGTTAAAATTGAGGATTCTAGTAGAACACTGATTCACACTCCCCCCTTAGTGTTCATGGACCAACAATTGGTATCTGATCCTTGTGCATTGGAGGAAGTTTAACAGCTTGAGGAAGATCCTAAATCTGGAATCCATGGATATGAGTTTGGAGAAGCAACTTGAGGTGGCACTTGAAGATTATGATGCTAAAAGGATGAAGAACTTGAAGCTACAAGATGAATTGAATTTTTCTCAGGAATTCATTCTTGTCCTATAGGAGAGGTTGTCATATGTTCAGGCTAGGAGGAAGGAACTTTTGTAGAATAAGGATAATGATGAGAAAGATGCACTTAATGAGAGATGTTTGAAGCTGAGTCAGGAGAACATGGTCATGAGGAATGAAATGCAAGCTATAAATATGAGGATGTCTAAGGAGATTGAAGACCAAAAGAAAAGGAAGAAAATTATGTTGTATCTTTGAAGAACAAATTTGAAGAATGTGGAAGGTTGGTTCATGAGAATGATTGCAAAGAACTGATTTAGTACAATCCCAGAGTAATGAACAATAACTTGAGAGACAAATGATAATTCTAAGGGATGAGCTAACTATTGCAAGTGAGTATAAAGAGAAATTCAAGATTATTTCAACACAACTTGATGAGTTATTGAAGAGACAAAGGCAGAATGGAGATTCC